>NW_010359240.1:286689-297540 GCF_000414095.1 Morus notabilis | reverse complement strand
AATTTTAGAATTACGGAATTCTAAAATTAAATACTCGAAAATTATTGATTGAGAATTAATTATTATTTAAATAATGTGATTTTTTAAATTTGAATTTGAACACATCTAGATTTATCCATTTAAACTTATTTGATAAGTTGTTCAATTTAGAATTCAAATTAATTTAAGTTTGACTTAAATTGGAATTTGAATTTGAGTCAAAATTGGACTACAGGATAAATGATGATTTTCTCTTTCTTCCCTATCTGATATTGGCGCCACACACAGGGATAGGAATCCCTAGCATGGCCGGCCACAAGGGATAAGGGATAGAGGAGATTTTGTTCAAAATTCAAATAGGAGATAATTGACAAGCTTTATCTTGGAGGTAGAGATTGGATTCCTTCTAGAAGTTTGACTTCTACTCTATAAATATGAGAATGATTTGAAACAATTTTTCTACCCTAATAGTCAAGGCTGGCCGAAATTCTCAAGGTAGAGAGGAAGGAAAAATATTTTCTCCAAAAAATTCCACATCGTGCATGCGTTGGTGTTTGTGGAAATTCGAGTGTTTATTGTAACTCGTTTTGTCTCATGTGTGCCCACACACACGTCTTTGTGGATTCTAGAAATTGACGTGGAAGACATTAGTTTTCTAAACACAAAGCTTTGGAGCAAGGATTGTTCTAGGTCAAAGAACTCAAGTTATCATCCGAGTCGGCCTCCAAGTATTTTTTCTAATTGAGTTCTTAATATATGAATTAATGTGATTAATTTATTCGTGCATAAATTAATATAATCTATAGAGTATCTCAAAGGTTTTATGAAAATTTTTGTTATACACGATCCGCCTCCCCCCGCCACGCTTCCGCATCCGGATTTGATTCGGAGACCAACAAATATTATGTTTGACTTTCCCCTTTGCTATTTTGGACATGATCCTATAATTATATGTGGAATATATTTGCTGAAAAGGAGATCTTTTGTGCAGATCTCAGGTGTCAGGTTGGCAGGTTCGTCTGACGACTCGTTTGGCGAGCCATTAGTCTGGCCGTTCTAGCACTCCGCGACTCGTGAGTTGTAAGCTTGTAGTTCATTTTGGTTGCCGATTTCATGATTAATCCTCATTCTCTAAGACGTATGTTGAAACGTGTATGATAAAAAATGAGAAATGAAATTTGGCCTCGACAGATTTCTATTTTTTATCTTTCTTGAGGCGTGAACTTGAGTTACAAAAATTGATTTTGTAATATGATTATTGAGATACAATGATTTATACCCTAGAAAAACTGATAAAATGATTAAAAGAGTAAGCTAAATATTTGCCTCACATACCAACACGTTAAGCTATCAAATAAAAATATACAACTTAATTTTAAGAATAGTGTTTCTATTCCCACTTTCTTTTTACTCGCCACATACATCTTTTAAATACAAACTCCACTTAATTTAAAAAAAATAAAATTTACTTTTTATTCAACCCTAATATTCTAAGATTACCCCTAACATTTTTATTAAAATTATTAATTCTTAAACATTTTATTTTTCTTTTCGCCCCCGCCATTTTAGTTTAATTTACTATTTTAATATTGTCATTTCTTTATCTCTATTTTTTTTTTTGAAGTACCGGGTCTTTTCTCATACATAAGAAAATAATTATTACATTTTTTAGAAAAATAAAAAACATAAATATAGGCAAATGACAAGATAATTGTTATATCTATTGACAAATTGATGCAACAACAAAATAGGAAAAAAAAGCTTCTAAATAGTATAAACAAATATATATATATATATATATATAGAGAGAGAGAATGAAAAAGAAAAAAGAAAAAAAAACAGCCCAACGTTATAAAAATAATAGGCCAAAATGGAATTATCATCCTTTAAAAACAAAATAATTAGTAAAAAACATAAAATTTGGGATAATAATATGTGGGGAATGTTAAAAGAAAAAAAATATGTAATTAGTTTTCTTTTATATTAAAATTTGATTCTGTAACTAAGTCATAATAATTGTTTTTTTTATTATTTTATGTGAGGGTTTTTTTTTTTGTCATAAGGAATTAAAATGTAAAGAACGGAGTGGAGAATAAAAAATAGCGTGTGAATAAAGTCATCTTTTTAGAAAACAAGAAGAGATGTTTTTCAAGATACAGTTCCAAATCTTGTCATATCAAAATCATGTGAAAACGAAAAATAAAAATAAAAAATTGACAAATTGTATGCAACATTTAGTTAGTAGATTCATACCATAATTTGAATCATGATTCGTTATTCGTTACAGTATTTTTTCTCATAAAAAATACACATAAACTGAAAATAATTTTAAATTTATAAACTAAACGTCATCTTAATAGTTTTGAAGTATACCGAATTGGTAGAATATTCCTTGGTATTCACACAAAATTCTCCAATATATTATAATAATATATAACGAATTTTCTTTTTGTTTATTTGGTAAAAGGAAATCGAAAATTAGAAGAATGGGTTGGGCTTTTGACATGATGAGATCCAAGTGGGATTAGCTGACCGTGGCCGAACCCAACGGGCATGAGAGGAGGACTAGAAAGAGAAAGACACAAAATGTGACATGACCCAAATTTATATCTTTGACACTAATAATTTCTTTTTTTTTCTTCTTCTGATAATTAAAAAAAAAAAAAAGAAGAAAGAAGAAAATAGATGAATTAAAATTAATAGGTCAATAGTTTACATAAGTTAATAAATATGCCAAATTACTATTTTCGTCTATAACTTGTCTGGTTATAAACTATAACTTGACAAGTTATTGTCCATAATTGTCCATAACTTGTCTGGCTATGAACCATAATTTGACAAGTTTATCCATAACTTATTTGGTTATGAACCATAACTTGACAGTTATGGCCGATTAATTTCTATAACTAAAAATTGGCTTATATACTTTCTTAAGCTTTTCTTATTGACCTATTTTCTACTATTTCCCTTAAAAAAAACACAAAACGTGACAGTTGTTCCATAATTTTTTTTATTTAATTACACACACAACGGAGTCACTTCAAACCGAATGGTACAAGATGAGAAGAGAAGAAAGATGGAGAATAAAGATAATGTGAAAAACAAAAGGAACTTACAGGACATATTGAAATAATGAGAAATTGTTTTTCTCAAAAGAGAGAGAATCATTGAAGGTTTAGCAAGATTATCTACTACCTTTATTCAAAGCCTTCAATTTTCTTGGCACTAACTTTTCTACATAAAATATAAATTTGGGATTTGGCATTCTATTTTTCTAATAGAACAATCTACTTGATTTCTCTGCATATGGTGACCCCATGAAGGTTTATTCTTTTTTTTTTTTTTATGTTTCTTGAATCTTGAGGGCTTGAATATTCCACAAACGTCAGCCATGTTTGCCTAATTAAAAAATAAATGATGAAGAAAAACTCTTTCCTTTCATCTTTAGTCAAAGAATTGGCAAGAAACCTCCCAAAGAAAAAAAAGTGAAGAAGAAATTTAACGATAAATATCACTCCGAAATCCTTTATTTCCTCATCCACCCACGGCTTAAATGCTGCCACATGACCAAGCACATAGCCGTAAGGCAATGGACTTCCTCACGCTCAAGTAAAGGCCAATTTTATGGTCCATTTTAAAGCAAAAAGTTGCCACTTGCATTGCCAAACAATGAGAATACCACATTTCCAAATATAAATAAATAAATAAATAAAAGAAAAACGATAAAAAAGACAAAAATCAAATAAAAAAATGAGAAAACCAAAAATAATTTATGACTTATTCTAGTGCTTTCTTCCAACATCATCAAAATGATCCTTAACAAATAGGTGACACAAATTCACTAAAACCTTTTTGAGATTTGAACCACACCACGCATACTACATGCTCACCACAAGTCACAACTATTGGATTGGCTCAAATCTTTGCTTTCCACAAAATAGCCCTTTTGGTCCACAGCCACTATTTCGATCTTACTCTATGATAATTGCATTTCTTAGGCTATTACATTGGTTTCTCTTAGACATCCACCAATGTCCATCTTAGCCCAAAATAAGCTCCCCCTTGGTTCCCAACGCCATTTCCACAAATACCATGTCCCTAGCATCCATACCCGGGTGCATTGCTCGGCCACAACCACCACAAAACCAAAGACTGAACCAAACAGGCTAGTGGTCGAACCGCAGGTTGTGCTCCCCACACCGTCTCTATCCACGAATAGTGCCCGCCCCGTGCTCAATGATCCGAGCCTGCTGTCCACGTGGTCTCACCGTGCATGGGTGGCATCTGGGTGTACTACAGTGCTCATTTCGCTAGCCAAGTCCTTGGCAGGTGCAGCCAATTCGCACATTTGGCTAGAGCCCGTTTTGGCTGGCTTGGTTGGGTACATATTGGCTGATCTTGGGTCCGGAGTTTACCATTGGGGCATTGATAATTATGGTGATGCCTCAACTCCAAGCTTCGGTACCCAAATAGAGGCATTCCAAGGTCACCATAAGTGGCCATGGACAATCACTAGGCGTCAGTTTGCTAACAATTTGCATGCCCTTGCTCGTGCCGTGACCTTCACAGTGCTTCCCATAGACCTCCTTTGCAATGACCCCATAATTCACGGGTTCGTTGCTGTGTGCTCGGGGTGCATCATGTTTAGCCAGCAATTTCATGCTTGGGCCCACGGCACAAAGAGCCGGCTCCCTCCACTCGTGGTGGCATTGCAAGATCTCAGCATACTTGTGTCGCGGTCACAACATGCTGCACACCACCGGCCGCCATACAACAATAATTACTGCATAGTAAGTGGGGTTTGGAATGAGTTTTTGGATAAGCAAATGGTTTTTGAGGCATTGGAGATGATTTTGTTCTTCAAGCTAGGAGTGCGACCCAGATCTTGGAGTGAGCCAAATTCCGATTGGACGGAAGAGGCTGAAACCCCGTCTCAACTTACAGTCAGCTGACCATGTTTCATCTTTTCCAAGTCATTTATTCAACAGATTTATATTCAACACAATTGTTGGCAATTATTAAATGTATATTGTATAATTTATCCAAAGAGATCAGCTAGTATTTGGCTCTGCATATGATCATTGGCATTATCAGTCGAGTGTATAAAATTTGAAACTGGTAGCAGTTGTATGAACCGAGTTACCAAATAAAAAATTATTCACTACAATCAATTTCCATTTCTTTTCTTTTAACAAGAAATTCCCATCCTTTATACATGTTTTCACAAGCAATCATTTTCATGAGCATACAATTCTGGCAGTTGGGTCACTAAAATTCATGTCTTTCTCCGAGCCTGTTACGTATCGGCCCCTACTGTCGATGCAATGGTAGAAACACAGGGAAACCAATATCGGCGTTTACCGTCTCTGTGGCCATCATCGATCATTGCAAGACCTTCCTGTAGCAGATTAACAGGGTTTTAAGCACGCAATCGTTTACCACATTTACATAACAGGAATAGGGGAAAAGGAAGAGGCTGAAATGGCTATATAGAGTAATAGACCAGGGATTTCGTAAGAACATACATCTAGCAATGTGTCAAGAGTGTCGATTGCACGCCCAGGGGTCCAAGAAAGCCGCCTCTCAACCTCATCAATTGTCACAAAACCTTGAGCCTAGAATATAAATCAAATGTGATTATAAATATAATTTTATATTTTCAATAATTATCTTAGTTCTGGAATGATCGCACCCATCGTGAATAATTTATCTTGGTTGATACCAAACCTAGAAGTTCAGCGTAAAAGAAAGTATACCCAGAATAAATCTTTTTTTTTTTTTTAAAGAAATTATTTAAAAGAAAGAAGTCAAGACAAAACAAAGAAGGATCTTTTTTTTTTTTTTTTTTTTTTGTATAAAACATGCTAGAAAGTAAATGAAATAAAAAAAAAAATACTAACCTGGGCGAGCTCTAAAATTTCATTATGATCTTTATTCAACTCTGTTGGAACAGAACGAACAAGCTTTTTCTTTCCAACAGAAATCACCTCAAAGCCGTTACCCAGAGCCTGAAATCAATGCATTAAATGTTAGCCTATAAAAATGCATGAATAAAATCTCATTCTACATTAAGACAATATCATTGATCATAGAAACAAAATTTCCAATAAGTTTTGCTAGGCAAACATTCTTCTATAATTTGATTACTCAACAAATAACAGTTATACCATATTATACTCAGAATGCTATTAGTAATTTAGTATGTTTATAAAGGACAATAGACAAAGAAACTTAATCTATGTCAAGCAAATACAGGGATGGACAGCTGACTCTTTGTGTTGATTTTATAATTAAAGTGTTCTCTAAATGAAGCACCTTACTCACAAGGTTATAAAATATTACCAACTTTAGCCACAGGCACCAAACCATGATACCTTCAGCTTACTTATCGCTCGTAGGCAGTCATCCTCAGAAACTGCTTCTCTATCACTCTTCCGTCTCTTACGAAGTAGGTTACATAGTTCGTGTAGGTTGATCAAACCTCCATTGTGAGGTCTTGTTGCCAAGCATATCTCAACAATTTGCACACCTGTCTAACCAAGGAGGTCCAACTCTGTGAATAAATTATACATAACAACATGCAGAAACTTGTGAACTGCTTCGATTTCCTTAATCTCAGTGTTCATAAGAAATCAACGGCACCCTTCAAATTCTCAATGACAAATTACACCCATAAATTTTTTTTTTAACTGTTACAGATAATGGCAGGAGGAAAAAGGGTAGTGATTAAAACCAGTACTTGTTCCAAATCTAAGGGAAAGTAATACAAGTATGAGATTTAACTGCAAGTTCTCAGTCATCACCCTTGGCATATTCTTCATTGCCACTAAAGTCCCCATCTCGTGTTATCGATTACAGCAACTTCACACACATTTTAGGCTTTAGTTCAACTTTGAAGAGTTACTGCATAACTCTATATTGATCAATACTTTATATTTAGTAAAGTAGGTGTAGCACCAATAGAAGATAAGGTGCGCGAAGGCCGCTTGAGGTGGTACGGGCATGTCCAACGTAGACCGTTAGAAGCACCAGTTCGTGATTGGGAGGACATTCTTATACCAAATACAAGGAGAGGGAGGGGTAGACTAAGAATTACGTAGACCGAAGTCGTTAGGAAAGACATTATTGATCTAGGCCTTCAGAAAAGTTTAATTTCGAACAGAGTTGTGTGGAAAAGTAGAATCCATATAGCAGACCCCAATTAGTTGGGATTAAGGCTTGTTGTTGTTGTTGTTGTATGTGTGCTTGCGCGTGTGTTTTAAACTTAAAGAAATTTTTGTTTTTAACTTTTAGACATTATTTCCTTTTTATCAAAGGAAAAAAAAAAAAAAAAGTTACAGAGGGTGGATTGCCAAGATAACCCAGGAGGCAGTGCCTTCCCACGTAAAATATAGATTCCTCATGAAGTGGATTTCCCATATACACTGGCCGCCGCAGTGGGGCCAACTCGAACCTAGACCTTATCGAGAAGAAAGAGCAACCTTACCCCATTGTTGTTTATGAATCTACAACTATGAACTTTCTATGTATCTTTAGTTTTATCATTACTTCACTGTTCTGAGTACGAACGGGCTTGACAAATGTATATAAATCCATGATTTTGATTTTTCTACTGTGTTTTCCTCTTATAAATAATTTCAATTCAAAAATTTCCTACTAATAGTTCTCTCACAAAGTTCCCGCCATTAAATCAGAATCACTGACTTGACTTGAACGCGTGAGCCAAATGGGCCTAAAATAGCCTTTCGAAACATTGTTACCAGTCAGAAATAAGAAGACGATACCAACCAAGTTCATAGTAGAAGTCACCAATGCCCAAAAGCTCTGCCCAAAATCCTTTATTTGATGCCAAGGGATCTACTCCAATCTTAGTACACATCTCATGGAATTGTGATCTGAACGCGGGGTTCTTCCGAATATCATTCTGCACCAATCATAAACAGCTTTTTCAAAACTTCAATCACCAAAACGCATAATCTTGTACCAAAAATACTAAAGTACATGTATTGTAATCAGAACAACCTTAAAATTCAGCATTAAACTGATGATTTTATGCATAATTATATTCGTTCATTTCACCGATTCGAGTTTTCAGTCTTAAGTTTCTAGAGTAAAAAACTCTCAGAAAATGTCACATCTAACTTTTTCTACTACACTAAAAAAGTCTAGAAAATATCGCATTTCAGCTCCAATTGAAAATTCGAATCCGTGAAGGAGGAATAAGTTTGATAATAAAGAGAGGACGAAAATGAAAGTGATTATAGTTTTCTACAAGATTGAGGAACAAATCGAAATCAGAAACAAAATGGGGGAAAAAACAAGACCTTGTGTTTGCAGGCGAATTCTTCTAATTGGGAACGGAAAGTGGCGAGCTGTTCCTTCATAAGGTCGGTTCTGACCTTCGCTACATTTTCTCCTAGCAATCGATATTGATCCTATAATTACCCAAAAAACATTATTAAAAATCATAAAAATTGAGAAAAATTTCAAATGAAATTGAATGAGCTGATTGTAATTGGAAGAGAATTGCGAGAAAAAATGGAAGGATTGAAGATTAAACAAACCCTGGCAGCAGCGGCATTTTGTAAACCACCGATTCCAGGCCTTCTCCGCATGGTTTTTTTTTTCCCCCTTCTTTTCGGAATTTTCTTCGTTTCGTTTGTCGGAAATTTCTTGCAGTTGCAGAGAGAGGCAAAAGAGGTTCTGTTATGTTATGGAAGTAAGTACTGTGATAAATATAAATCTTGTCGTTAATAAGCAGATATCAGAGTGGCGCAGCGGAAGCGTGGTGGGCCCATAACCCACAGGGCACAGGATCGAAACCTCTCTGCTAACTCACTTTTCTTATTTTATACTGACAGGAGTGGATTTTTATTTTTTTAGGGAAAATAGGAATGGATTTTAATTCTTCTAGGCATCATTTAATTTGTCGATTTGAGTTGATATGTGATTTTATATGAGAGTTTTTTAGGCTTCGTTTATTTCACCGATTCGAACTTTTAGTTTTAAGTTTTTACAGTAAAAAACTTTCAGAAAATGTCACATCTAACTTTTTCTGCTACAGTGAAAAGCTCTAAGAAAATATCAGATCTCAGCTTAAATTGAAAACTCAAATCCGCAAAGCGAACGAGGCCTTATTGTAGTAAAAAAGTTAAATATGACTGTTTTTTAAAATTTTTTATTTTAATAAAATTTAAATTTGTAAAATGAAGGAGTTGTTAAGTTATATATACACATTATTGAACTTTTGAATTTAAGGGTTTTCACAGCTTATCCCATGATTCCGTAATCAGAAACACTAATCGGCTAAAAAAATAAACACCGCACGGCTCCGCATACGTGATAGAGATTCAACTTGTCAAGAAAGTAGTTGCATTATTTGGATAGACACTATCCCTACTCTCTCCTAATACCCACGCCCCGCACAACTTGTAAAAAATATGGCCCCGTTCATTTCACTGATTTGAGTTTAGAATTCGAGTTTTGTTATAGTAAAAAGCTCTCACAAACAATCACATCTAACTTTTTTGCTACAGTAAAAAGCTCTCACATAAAATCACATCTCAACTCGAATTAAAAACTCGAATCAACGAACTAAACGGGTATATATATTTTGCTCTGAACACTTGCAATTTTACTGTTTTTGAAAGTAAATTTAACTTGTAATAAACTGTAGCAAAGGCATTTGAAAAGGAAAATAATTTTTTATATAAATTATTGAAACGAATTTCTATAGCTTGTATAGATTATGTCTTCAAACATAAGTTATAAACGCACCTTATTTTCTATTTTTTTTTCCTTACACTTCCGCTACTAATTGAGAAAAAAAACTGTAAAAAAAAGAAAAAAACAAAAATTGGGTCCCACGTTATTGAAAAATCCTGCAATTGATTTGTTTGATCCACGTGGGCTTAGTTTAGTATTATTGTAGATTTAACAAAAAATGTTTTTAGTTGTGTTAAAAGAAAGGGTGGATTCTAATTCTTTTAAGCTACACTTTTTTTCATTATTGGATTTTAAATTTAAGGTTTTTCACTTTTTTTTCATTATTGGACTTTAAATTTAAGTTTTTTCACACTTTATCCCATTATTATTATTATTATTATTATTATTATTATTGTTATTATTAGTATTAGTATTAGTATTAGTATTATTATTATTATTATTATTATTATTTTGTACTTTGTCAAACGCTTTGGCAAGTTAGCGACTTGAAAAAGAAATTATTATTATTATTATTATTATTTTGTACTTTGTCAAACGCTTTGGCAAGTTAGCGACTTGAAAAAGAAATTATTATTATTATTATTATTATTTTGTACTTTGTCAAACGCTTTGGCAAGTTAGCGACTTGAAAAAGAAATTATTATTATTATTATTATTATTTTGTACTTTGTCAAACGCTTTGGCAAGTTAGCGACTTGAAAAAGAAATTACAAGTTAGAGACAATTTGCCAAAATGCAAAAAAAAAAAATCATATCATATTAAGTTTGAGGGAGCATCATCACTTTTTTTTCATTATTTTGAGCCTTAAATTTAGGGTTTTTCGCACTTTAGCCCACGATCCTTTTAGTATTTTGGCATAATGGCCCCTGACTGAAAGTTTGAGGGAGCATCATCACTTTTTTTTCATTATTTTGAGCCTTAAATTTAGGGTTTTTCGCACTTTAGCCTACGATCCTTTTAGTATTTTGGCATAATGGCCCCTGACTGAAAGTTTGAGGGAGCATCATCACTTTGTTTTCATTATTTTGAGCCTTAAATTTAGGGGTTTTCGCACTTAGCCCACGATCCTTTTAGTATTTTGGCATAATGGCCCCTGACTGACTGACTGACATTATCATGTTTGCCCACATAGCAACTATCTGGGG
>NW_010359240.1:248677-286644 GCF_000414095.1 Morus notabilis | reverse complement strand
GTCGGCGGCGCGTGTGACTGTGGTGGGGGGGGGGGGGGTGGGGTTCAAGGTCTAATTACGATAATTAAAAATTAAAGTAAAACTTGCCAAAATGCAAAAACTTAAAAAGTAAAATTAAAAATTCAAGGAGCAATATGTAAAGCAGCAAAATTTTTAAGTGGCTATAGTGCTAAAACTCTTTAAATGCATGTT
This sequence comes from Morus notabilis, assembly GCF_000414095.1. Taxonomy (NCBI): domain Eukaryota; kingdom Viridiplantae; phylum Streptophyta; class Magnoliopsida; order Rosales; family Moraceae; genus Morus; species Morus notabilis. The sequence continues at coordinate 286,452 of NW_010359240.1, read as the reverse complement.
TGAGAATAAGTAGAGGAGAAAGACTAGTGCTTTGGTCGTAGAGAAATATAAATTGGAAATCTTCCCTCCCAGTTCCCTATCAATGTTTTCAATCAATAACAATTCGCAAAAGAACAATAATTTCCATTTCTCTATTGCTAATTACATGAAAAACCAAAATCTCATAGTTTGGCTTTTCAAGGCCAGCCACATAAAGGAAAAATTGTCATCGTCCAAAGTATTTATCGCTTCAACTTTTGCTGTGCATCTGTAAATGTCAACTGCCGCATAGAAGAAGCTCCTTCAAAGAGGTAATTTTCTGTAGTCTTCACTGACTAGGTAATTCTGTTTTGTATTGGTGTAAATCACTATCTATGCTGATATCCCTGTAGCATTCTTTGGTATCAAAAATAGGAAGGCAATAGGGATGAGAGTGCAGAAAACTTGAATGGAAATGCCCAAAAGAAGGTTGTCAAAAGAACCCGAGGATATGCTCAAGATTGAAGCCAAACTGGCACCCGTGAATGACCCGAATGTGGACCCCAAGTTGTTTATTGACATAAAAAGGGCAAACAAAGTGCCTTCAATTCCTGGTGGGCATAGCTGTCCGGACAAGATCAGGAATGGCATAAACCTGCAGTTCAATTAAATCAGAAATGGCGAAAATGATATAGAGTTACTTGTTCGGTTTAATCAATGCAGTTACACTTGTTTTATGTTTCAAGATATAGAATACACAGATGATTGGAAAGATGAAGAGTTACTTAAAAAATTTAAATAAAAAAAAAACAGAAGCTAATCATGCATGCATTTTAAGACAGCAAATGGCATAAACCTGCGGCTCATGAAAATTATCCACAAATGCAATAATGATAAGACAACAATGCCGAAAATACTTCAAACTTTCATGTTCAGTTAAATCAATAAATGTATGCTTGTATCAAGATGATCGGATAGATGAAGAGTTACTAAAACAAATGAGATAATCATGCGTGCATTTAAGACCACATGGAACCATTTGAAAAACTACAGACGAGGATTGAAATGAGCAAGATTAGAACATACTTAAATTGATTGATTGCATCGCTAAGAGCTGATCCACAAAGCACCATTATCCGATCAGATATTCCGAAGGAAACATTCAATTGAGACACTAAAACAACATCCAGGAGTGTCAATAAAGTCAAACCAATATGAGCCCACCTGCATGGATAAGGGTGAAAACATCATCAACAAACTCTAATTGAGAAGGAACCAAGTAATTAAGGTTATCTATTCAACCAGAAACATAGCCATTAGACATATATACACAAGTAAAATCACTAAAACTGCTAGTACTCACATGAGGATTCTTCGTAACTTCATTGTCTTTAGATACTGATTGTAGGTGAAGGTTCCAACCATAAGCCCTAACCATCCGATAACTCGCGTAGTCCCCAAGAAAGATGGTTCCAAGTTTAAGACTTCAGTCTGGTAATAGAACATGACTGTCGAGAGATTTGGAACTACCACATGCGCAAGGAAAAACCAAGCCATTGGTCTGGGAAAAAAGAAAGGCTCAATATAACTCCGGATATGAAAATAGCAAAGATATAAGGGAAAAAGGCATGATTGATGAATTGGAAAGCTGGGTGAAGTACCAAAAATGGATGTACATGTACAAACAGGGTTATAAACTGATATATTAATTTATTCTTAGTCCATCAGAATTCTAAACCTTATTATTTACCTGTAAATGATTGGTTTTCTAAAAGCGCAGAACAAGCTATAAGTGGCAGTTTTCAGGGATTGGAACAACGATGATGCCAAGGAGTCGGCATTTTCAACACTCTGGAGTTTATTAGAGATAACCACATTCTTCTTATGGTCCTTTTGACTCTTCTTTCTTCTCAAAGTACTGATATTTGATTTCTTGTCCCTGAAACCATCTCCATCCAGATTACCATTGTTCCCATTTACTCCATTGGAGCTTTTTGAGTTAAAAGACTCGGGAAGAACATTATTGCCAACAGAATTCTCCTCAACCAAGCCACAAGATACCAACTGCATGAATGGTAGAGCAGCAAAAAGAAGAAATATTGTCTCTGTATTTAAGTTAGTTAATGCATATCCTCCTGACAAGTTCCCGCATATGCCGCCCAAAGCCATTGCCAACCAAGACATTGACTGGAGATCTCCAGCAAATGAGGCCCTGATCGTGGACATATGTAAGATACAAAGTACCTTCAAACTGACATACATACAGATAAAGTTCACTGAAATAGTAACAGAAAGAGCTCAACTTATGTACATACCATTCAAATCTTACTGCCTCAGCAATCATTGCATCGACAACTACATCAGCCATGGCTGAACCAAAGTTTTGCACTGTTAGGAGAGACGTGAGGTACCATCCAGAACTTCTCGTGGCTGTGTTAAGGCCCAGTATAAGCCATGAGACAAGAGAGAGCACGGTTGAGATCAATAAGTACGGAATCCTTTTTCTTCCTTTGATAGGTATACAATCTGAAATAATTCTGCAAGTAAATTATGCAATCAGATCCCCAAGTGCCGAAAAGAAAGTAATATCGAGCGCGCATCTTAACCAGCTTCAACTTGGATCACAAATGATTGGCTTATAATCTACAATCCCATTGCTAATCTGATGTTCTATACTTCTATTTGATGCATTTTATCTTACACTCTTTATATTAAAGCAACGCATTTCAAATGGATCAAACACCCTTGTTTAAATTGTAGAGAAACCCTCACACGGATTTGATTTGCCTAACCCCTATTGAACTATGATGGGTTCGTCTCATCCTCGGACGTTATGAAGCAATTAGAACAGAATCAAGATCAATACAAGTATTTCCAAATAATAACAACTTGTAATCATATAGAAGGGTATTGATGCTTGTAAATCACAGAAAACACACAAAAGTGTCACTTTAACAGAGGAAATATCCATACCCATATAGCGGTTTAATGCTCCATGGGAAAAATGCTACTGAAAAAACAAATTGTGAAGCTGAAGGTGATAACTTGAGCCTATCTTTTAGTTGGTAAGAAACTGCTGTCCACACAAAGGATCTAAAACCCTGCAAAGACACATGTTTATCCCAATATGTGAATACATTAAAATCTCAAATCGTGTAAAAAATAAAATAAAAAATAAAAAAAGAAAGAAAGAAAGAAAGAAAAGCAAAAACACATGAAATACCACGAGTCGTTTGGAAAAAGAGATCTAATAACATTTGTGTAATTTTTATAACTGAATAAAATTTCTAAAACTAAGGCAAAGCTAATGCCTTTTTTTCTTTCCCTTTAAAAAAAAAACTTATGAAATTCCATCGAAGGATAATAGAAATTACTTCCAAAAATTCAAATAATTAAATTCAAGGATAAATACTCCAACAAACTCCAGACCAAATACAAGAACCGCAAAATAACCTCATAGTGCTGATTTCTGTACCAAATTCACCATTTCCAATAACTAATTCACGAATCTCAAACTCCCAAAGACAGAGAAAACCCGATTCTTCGACGATTTAAAACATTGATTTCGCAGTACATTTTTAACAAAAAAAATTAAACAGGCCACAAAATTCAATCCGAAATCAAGAAAGGAATCACAGAGAAATGAAATGAAACCTGGGTGAAATAAATCAAGCAGACAAGCCAAAGAAACGACGCGCCAAAAGCAGCTCGCAACTTTCCCAGCCATTGTATCATTTTCTCTCTCTCTCTCTCTCTCTCTCTCTCTCTCTCTCTCTCTCCTGCTTTCTTCTATATCAGAAAATTTCCATGAATTATATATATGTGTGTGTATATATTTACGTATATATCATATCTATTTGTTTTCACGGAGAGCTTTTCATGGCTCGCTAGATTCGTCACGCACTTTCTCTCTCCTATTTTCTCTTTCCCATGTGTTTCAACGAACGAAACGGTATTTTGGGCGCTAAAGCTGTTGGACAATTATGCCACCACCGAGTCTTGAATGGGAGCTTTACGTTGTGGGCTTTCTCGTCATTTCGGATGAAGTTCGTGGGAGTGGTGGACACGTCCAGTTCGCCAACCAAATCTTGCCACCTCAGTACTGGGGCCCGCTTGAAGTAGTGTCGAATCGTGAATACGTCGTGGTCGCCGCCACCTCGCACGGAATCGGCGACTTTATTGTTTCTTTTTTTTAAGAAAGGTCATGATAATTTTTTTGTTTCATTCAAAAAAAAAAAAAAAAAGGAAGAAAAAGAAAAAACTATTGATTGTCGTTTTTTGTTATTATTTTTTTAGGAATATTATATTATATTGTCTTAGGTTTTATTAATTTAATTGTGTGATCAATTAGACAAACAAAATTTGTGGCATTTTTTGCATTGTGAGAATTAATTTGAAGTTTAGGGGAAAAATAATATTTTAAGTCGCAAAAAAAGGCTTTTTTTTCTCAAGTACGAAATCATAGTTTAGTTTTTTTTTTTTATAATAGAATTATAGTTTAGTTATTATCTGAGCATCAAGATACTAATCCACTAATTCAATAAAACGCACGATATTGCAATGTAATTTTATATTTCTTTTCATTTATGTATGACTATATCAAGATTTTTGTTTCTAAAACCATTTCGTATACAATTTATATTTTGTAATTAAAGAGAAAATAAACTCTCAAATTTATGAGAGAATTAATTCTCTATTCATATATTATAAATTTCTCAATTTGAAAGTAAAAATTACGCATTTTATTTTCCATACAAGAATCTTGAAATTCTGATATTTTATTTTGATACTTATTTTGAGATTGTTTGTGTTCTTTGAATGTTATATTCATCCAAATTTTTTAAGACTCGTTTATTTTATGTATTTAAATTTATAATTTTGATTTTACTGTAATATTTTTTTCTCATAAAAAATATAAATTTTAAATATCAAAATTAAAATCACTAATTGAAACGTTTGAACCAAACGGACCTTTAAATTCTTCAGAAAAGGAATAAAAAGTTAGCCGTTAGCCGTTGTGGCAAATTTGGTAAAAGAAAATGCTCGGAGGTGCTAGGAAATTCCGGGCACTAAAGTGTTCGAAGCCAAGCACTGAAACAAAAATGGTATTCTGAACCGATAAGGAATATCCGAGCATCAAAGTGCTTGAAGCCAAGCACTAAAAAACTGGATACTTGGGAGTGACAAGGAAAATTCGAGTACCAAAGCACTTAAATCCAAATATTTAAAAGGGAAAAGAAAAAATAGATATGGTGTGTTTGGAATTGTTTTTGTTTTTATTTTTCATATTTTTGAGAAAGAAAAAATAAAAACGATTTTAAAACGGTGTTTGACACAATTAAAGACAATAAACAAAAATAAAAATAATTTTTTAGTTTAGTGTAAAATAGGAGAGAAATGAAAAATGACTTTTAATCGTTTTTTATTTTTTATTTTTATTTTTTCCTCTTTCAAGCAGAAAGGGAGACATTAATAAGTTTTTTATACTGAAAATAATCTCTTTATAAAACTACCAAACACATTTTAAAAAATAATTTATGTCTGAAAATAAAAACATTTTCATTTTTATTTCATATAAAAAAATAAAATCATTTTAGAACAAATTTTAAACGCACCGAAGTGTTTAGAAAAATCTGAGTACCAAAAAAAAAAATAGGAAGGGCACAAGTTTACCTCAAAGGAACGACGTGCATTTGCTTTGTATACGCGGAAGTATTCCAGCCTTTGGATGTGGTCAATGCGATTTAGCGGGTGCTAATCTATGCATAGACTCGACAATGGAGACATAGTGAGGATCAACCACAACTAGGATAGGCTCATGGTTTGAAGCTTGTATGGAATGAATTGTTGAAGGTTTTGAACGGTGTTTGGAAGTTTCTTTAGAAGATTCGAGAAGGTGGCTTTGGGTCTTTGGCCTCTCGAATTCCTTGGCTAAAAGAAGTGGGGTTCCCCAGGTAACAGGCAGAATTCCAAACAGTAAATTCTTGAATTCTTTGTTGAAGAATTTTCTCGAATTTTCTAAAGAATCTTCTGAACACCGTTCAAAACCTTCAACAATTCATTCCATACAAGCTTCAGACCATGAGCCTATCCTGGTTGCGGTTGATCCTCGCTATGTCTCCATTGTCGAGTCTATGCAAAGACTAGCGCGCCCTAGACCACATTGACCACATCAAAAGGCTGGAATACTTAACGCGTATGCGAAGCAAATGCACTTCATTCCTTTGAGGTAAATATTTTGCGCACTTTTTTTTTTTGTTTTTAGTGTTTGGGTCTAAACACTTCGGTGCTCAGATTTTTCCTAGCATTTCTGAGCACCGCTCTTTTTTTGCATTTATAAGAAGAATGACTGGAATTATATCTTTTTGAAACTTGCATAAGTAATGAGAGGATTTTCCGATAATTAATTTGCAAATCCATGGTCAAGATCTTCGCGTGCTTGACAAAAAAGGAAAAAAAAAAAAATCTCCAGCGGATTTCCTCAAATCTTCATTATTTATGGCAATCTTGGAGACAAGCTTGAAAAAAATTGGAGCACTAAAATGCTCGGAATGTCTGAGCTCAAAGTACTTGAAAGTTCTAAGGGTGTCTGAGTACCTTAATACTTAGAATTTTTGAGCACTTTGTGAGCTAAACTTAAAAAAAATTAATAAATAAATAAAAATAAATCTGAGCACCAAATTGCTCCGAGTCTGAGCACCTTAGGGCTCGTTCATTTATGTTTTTTGAGTTAAGGTGATTTGAGTTCAAGTCTTAATTTGAGTTAACGTGTATTTGAGTTGGGACTCTAATTTGAGTTTGTGTTTAGATATGCACATTTTGAGTTACGGTGAATTGAGAATCTATTTGAGTTTGTATTTGGATGGGTCAAAACTTGAATTTATATTTAGATAGTATTTAATAAAAACTCCTTGGTGATGAAAAATTTTAATAAGGTATTATTCATCTTTTCATTGTGAACGCATAAAAAAAATCATCTCAATCATAATTCAGAATGTTTGGGCATTCTAAACATTCTAAGGAATGTATAGCATAAAAAAAGCTCTTCTTCAGAAACATTCCAATATATTAAAAAAAAGTGAAAAATATTTAATCACATTCGCTTAAGGAGCAATGCTAGAAGACTAGGGGCTAATGTTGCCTAAGATTTTTGGCAATAATATAATTATGATGTGGCAACTCCATGTGGCTTGTCGAGTATCCAAATATCAATAGGTCGGGTGTCAGAGTATCTGAGTGTCCAAGCGTCTAAATATCTAAACATTTGAGCGTCTGAGCGTTCAAGCACCCAAGTGTCTGAGCATCCGAGTGTCCGAACATTAATGTTTCGTTTAAAGAAGGAAGCCTAAAGGTCATAAGGCAGCAACAAGTAGCAGACGATAATTAAGAGCATTCAATGGACAACATTTAATCCACAGTAATTATTTATCATTTGTGTTAAGATTAGATTATGTATCTCATTTCTCACCGTGCACGTGATAACTTGGGCTCTAGAAGGTCACAAAATGAGTCACCACCATTCCCTGACCAGACAAAATCGATTGGTCAACTGATCAACTCCACCGGTTGATCCCACGAGTCGACTGACAGCCTTGGGCATCAAGTCACGAGAGAATATCCTCAAGACATTCCTTATACGGGATTTGGCAACAGAATCGGCCAGAAAAAAGGAAAAAAATCACCTGCTCCAGCTAAAAGAATTAATAAGGAACGGTTTACGCAAGCAACCCTTTCACTGGACGAAATTGATTGTCTTCTACATAAGGAAACTAGATCTCCAACAATTAGGCAATAAAAGATGCCGAATCAACTCAAAATGGGCAAGAAACCATGATTAACCGGTAAATTATGGACAAAACCGGTTAAGAAAAGTCACACATCGCCTTAAAAGGAAGGAAATATCATGACTTCAAGGCCATATCATGCAGACAATCAGAAAACAACTCGTGGAGCCTCATCAACTATAACTACAAGGCATTTGGACATAGTTCGGCATGTTTTCACTGCACACAAAAGCTCTCACGCTCATTTTTAGAAGACTTTCCCATTATTTTCTATATTTTCCAGCATACTTCTCTCTCTCTCTCATCATGTTCTTCTCAGAACGACTTATTGTAACGCTTTTTAGCAGTCATAGTAAAACCACCGGAGCCCTACAGTGGACGTACCATGTATTATCAGGGGAACTACTATAAATTCTTGTGTTTTTTTACTGCTTTCATTTACTTTCACGTTTACTAACGCTTTCATTCTCACAGCTGATCATTTTCACCAATCAACAACTCCTAACTCGGCCATTGGCCCTTGATTTTTCTAATTGTAGATTTTACCCTCTATAAGTTGTAACACACCAAGGTGAATGATTTTATTTTGTAATTAAAGTGAGAATATACTCTCAAATTAATGGGAGACTTAAACCCTATTCCCAATGTATAATCATTCCCTTAATTTGAGAGGAAACATTACGGATTCTATTTTCACTATAAGAATCTCGAAATTTTGATATTTTATCTTAATACTTTCTTTAAGGTTGTTTGTGTTCTTTGAGTGTATAATTTCTTAGATTATTAGTCTATTTAATCCAAGTTGTCAGTTTAAGAGCGTTGGTTAAGTGTTTGATGGAATTTTGTTCCAACAAAGGCAATTAAGATATTTTAATTGACACGTCGTGTAATTCATTTAGGAGAGGATATGAGGTTCAAATCCATATATCGCATGTTTTATTTCAACATGAAGTAAGAGATAAATTAAAGGCGCCCATTTATTTCGTTTACTTAAACTCAAATCATTGATTCTGCTATAATGTTTTTCTCTCATAAAAAAATTAAATTTCAAACATCAGAATCAAGAATCATGGTTTGAGTATATCTTCCAAACAACCAATAAATGTTTTTCTTTAGCCTAGTGTGATTAGTCTCTATCTATTTTTAATGTTGAGAACTTGAGATTTCAAGTTTAAATCTTTTAATTATCTTCTACGTATGTATATAACAACAGATAAGCGGATATTTAGATCTAATCTCGATGTTTATCATCACGTTTAAAGATCCTTTCTAATTGTCGATGAACGGATTTTGAACTCCTAGTCTTGACTAATGTATTCGAAAAGATTTCTTCTTTTAACGAGAGGTACTGAATGCAAAAAATTAGCCTCACAATCAAAGAAGAACAAGCAAAACGATTACAATCTCCTTCATAAATGCACTGGTTATCCAGCTAATTATTTTTGCTAGTATTAACTTGAAGTATCACAATTGTTCACCAACATTTAGGTAATACTTGTACAATTACCGTTACAGCACATAATTACTGTAGCAAGGAACGATTAGCCGTAATTATTTTTAATCTACATGATTAGGGGACTCACCTAAAAAATGATTACGTTGAAGCCATAGGCCTCGTTCATTTTGTGAATTCGAATTTTTAATTCGAGTTGAGATGTGACATTTTCTGAGAGCTTTTCACTGTAGCAGAAAAAGTTATATGTGATATTTTCTGAAAACTTTTCACTGTAGAAACTTAAAACTGAAAACTCAAATCGGTAAAATGAACAAAGCTATAGTAACTTGTATATGAAGAAAAAGTGCATCACCACAACCCTATCAATGACTAACATTAAGCAAGTAGCTTGAAAATAATATCAAATTTCACCACCATAGGACTCAATCTACGACCTATCTTTAAATCACTAGGGAATAAGTCCCTTGCCATTAGGCTACTTTTGGTACTTAAACGTGCTTTTTTTTTTTTTTTTTCCTTTCTCTCTCTTTGATTGAAGTAGTTGCACACTATTCCTTTGTACTTCCACTTTTTGTTTGATCATGAATCTATCTCATCAATTGATAAATGACACAGAAAAAAACAATAGTGATATCCTCCACTCAAATAACAAGCTTCTTGAACCTTTTTTTTTTCTTTGTAACTTGTAACACGTGATATTTGTTTCATAGATTTGAGTCCTTTTAACTCACAGTTCAAACTATTTTAGTATAAGAAAAAACTAATTAAACTATCTTATAAAGTGTTCGAATATGTACTTATCTGTCAACTATGATATGCTCACCCAATTATGATCATGCAAAATCTGGCGGCCGAAATTCCAATTAGTTGTAATAAGCATGAACAATCATTTAGTATAAAATTAAGCCCATTGCCATTTATGACGTCTAATTATTAACCGAGATCACTTTTATGTGTAAATTAAGTTCAAATCTTTACACAAGAAGGCATATTAGAATAGTGCAAAATGCTATCGTCACCCTTTTTATACTCTATCACTTTCTGCGTTCACTATTTAACACGTGAACTCACGAACATATAATATTATTATTTAAACAAAAAATAAAATAGTGAAATCCACGTGTTAAACAGTGACAGTGACACTATCATTTCTTTTCAAATAATACATACAACTCCATAAAAGTGGTATTCTTCTAATTTGCCCTTATTCCTAATTCCACAGAAGTTTTGGTTTATTCTAACCTCGTCGATCCTTAACACAAGCTCATCTATAACATTCTACCAACCTCAATCTTCAGTAGAGACAAACTTACAAATTGACCACTACATAAGATTTTTCCCATAAACATACCAGATCTCTTTTCAACTTCTTTTTGCTAATCCTCTTTTCAACTTCTTATCAGTTGAAACAGGCACATATCTTTCTTTTTCTTTTACTGCAATATATACAATGATTCTAAGGTTGTCAAATGCAGTATGTTGGGACGTTAGCAGGCCGATAGACGAAAGTTCTGACAGTGTGAGAATAACCCGATGGATGATTGTAACTGAACTTTACACCCAAGCTGCCCTGGCCGAGATGAGTGCAGTGCTCATGGAAGCTGCTGATGGGTCGCGCCAGGCACGCATCCCAGCGGTCACTCTCAGGCATTGTCTCCGCCACCGTGTATATCCCCTTAGCGTTTGTGAATGCCTGGTAGTTTAGAACTTCCCTAGATTTTGTGATGCAAAGTACAGCTACTTCAGCACCTGCGTTTGACAAATCAAAAACTACCACTGTTAGTGCTACTCCAATACAAAAGACAAATTGGGATGTGGGAAACTCAAAATTTCTACTAATGCTCGCCAATTATTACTATCATTGCATCAAATTCTAGCAGTTAAACATCGATTTGTGAACTTATGTCATAAATCTCATTTTGAATTTGCAAGATGTCATAAATCTAACATTGAATTTGTAAGACAAGAACAAAGAAATCGCATTCCATCAAGTAATTGAAGTAGTTACAACAAAATTAAAACTCTAACACCCACAATTATTGTCTGAATTTGCCATGAATTTTCAACTTGTTTCCAAATTCTACTCTTTTCCAGATTTCCTCATTCCATTGATGATTTAAGGATGTAAACAGTAAGTAGATGACAGAGTAGTAACTTCAAACATTTCTGATTCAAAAAAAAAAAAAAGAACAACATATAAAACAAGAAACCAAACGTCATTTAGATAATTGAACTTGTCCTTGTAACAAACATGATGAATTTTGTTGCAAGTTTTCAACTTTAGACCAATTGCCCATGAAAAATCTTTCCCATATCCAAATAGCTCCTCAACAAGATCAACAACAACAAAGTGTTGTGTGGCATTTATTCTCTTTCCTATTTAAAGGAAATTAGATTATTTTCAAGTGCTAGGCACAAGTTTTCCTCTTTTTTTTCCCTCTTTTTTGGGTGCGCAAAAGCAAAAGTTTAGAACATTGCAGTTCATGATAGCCTGCAGTTTCAACAAAAAATAAAATACGAAAGGGTAACTGAATCTATATATATCTCTTTATTGGGCATAGAATTATAGCTCAACGATAAACTACTCAAAGGAACAATCACTATAAAATAAAAAATTTTGATCCATGTATTAAAGATACTGCAGATTTTTTTTTTTAATTAAGAAAAAGGGTCTAAGAACAATCCTCCCAGTACAATGATCAAACCAGTCATAAAAAAAAATAAAAATAAAAATAAAAATTTCTCATAAAAACGCCTAAAAACGAAGCAATTTTTAGCATGCATCACAATCATTATCACCAACCCACAAAACAATATAACCAAAAGGACAAAACCCCATAATCATATTCAAATTTTTCTCGAAAAATAATGGTCATAATTACCAATCACAAAAAGATACAAGCCAAACACAAACACCCAATTCAGGAATATTTCGCCCCCAATAAACAATAAAGAAAAATGGACAAAATAAGCTAATTAGAGAGAGAGAGAGAGAAAGATGGGACCTTCTAGAACATGATCTTCGGCTCCAACAGAGGAATCACCACAGACATCACAGACGACTCTGCCATGGATCTCACCAGTCCAAGCTCCAACACCAGAAAGGAAGACCGTCAAGAGAAGAAAACCCACCAGCAGATTCGTCTTCTGCTGAGCTTCCATGGCCGTACCGTAACTCGTGATTCGCAAACTTCACACTCACACACACTCAAACTCAAATCCTCTTTCTTATGACATTTATACATAAGTAGGTGTCGGTCCGTGTGTATTTGACAATTTGTCAAAGTTTACTGGGTCCACTTTTCCAAAACCACTTACGGTCATACGACCGACCCTTCACTTCTTCGTTGGATTTTTTTGGTAAATTATTGTCGGTAGACGGCAGCCGGGTGAAAATTGCTACTTTTTTTTTTTCATTTTAAACTTACTTCAAGATTTGAAAAAAAAAAAAAAAAATTAGGATTCGTAACACATTTACCTCCTGAATTTACCACAGGAAACAGGCCAAAGCAATATGTAATAATTAAGTAATTACTATTTATTTATTAATTATAATAATATCAATTTATTAATTATTAATTAATACATTATATAAGTAGTAATTAATAATTAAATAATTTAATATATACGTACTAAAAAATAAAACAGAAAAAAAAACAACTTCTAATAGTTTTTTAACTTTCTTCACAAAAACTATTTTCATTATTTTTTTATTTTTGTTTTCGTTTTGAAAACTTATGCTAAACAAATGCGGTTTACAAACCGTTTTTATTTTCGTACCTTAAAAGATGTATGAAAACGTTTTCAAAAATAATTAAAAAACAGTTTTAAACGCACCTAATATGTCCTTGTCGTTTAAGATTTAAATAAAAAAAAATTAGGATTCGTAACACATTTACCACCTGAATTTACCACAGGAAACAGGCCAAAGCAATATGTCCTTGTCGTTCTACGTCAAACGACAAAGTAAATCAACATATTGTTTTCGGGTATGATGACAGAGAATAAAAAAAGTTGTTAAATGTGACTATATGAGTTGGAAGGAATGCATTAAAAATATAATAACATGTCTATGAGCAAGAAAACGATATATGTCTTATATTCTACTGATATCTATTAGAATAGCTAAGTCAGCTTCTAATTAATCCGTTTTAGTTCCAATTAGTTGAAATTAATTGTACAAGTTGTTAGTTAGTTATAATTTATTTTCACAACTTGCGTATTAGTATATAAGCTTGTTACCGTATCATTTCTTGTATACACAAGAATTCCATATTATTTTTCAGTCGTTTTCTTTCCTTTCTGTCGTTTCCTTAAGGTTTTCTCTTCTAACATGATATCAGAGCAGGCCCAGTTTTGTAATGTTGGGTCTCCCAATATCAACTTATTCGCAGCGGTTTGGCATGATCTACGCTGTGCATGAGGGGGCGTATTAGAATCCCATATTGGCTGGAGATATTAGCATGATCCACTTAATAAGGTGAGGGCAATCCTCCTCTAACAAGCCGGTTTTGTTAGGTTGAGTTAGGCCCAATATCCTTTGATTTTATCGAGTGGAAATGAAAAGGAGATGATAGCTAAAAAAAAACGACGTGTAACTGTAAGTAAATGCGACATGTCGATTACATGTATGATAACACTCCTCAATACGTGTCACTTTTCAATTTTCACACTAAGGGAAAACAACAAGATCTTAAAAACAATTAGGTTGGCAATCCGGATATCGATATGACGATACGATTTAAAATCTGTACGAAGTTAACGGGTTTAAATTTACAATAAATGAGTTTGGTCATAATCGGATTGACACGATTAATAATTGAGTTGGGTTAGGGTTGACCTCTTAACACGAATTGACACGATTAATTATATATGTCATCTATAATCTAATGATATGTGATATAACATGAAAGTTTATATGACATATTAAATACAAATAATGTAAATTTTAATATTTGTAGGTAAAATTTCTTTATTTTTCTTAAAAAAAAGATAAATTGACTAATAAACATATTAAACATGTCTTGACTGTATTAAATAAGTCATTGTTATATTAGTTATTTATTTAATATATTAATTTAAACAGGTTATATGAATTGATATTTTTGACACGTACGATTAATAAACAAGTCATTTTGAGTTGATATTTTTTAACGCGATTAATAAATGAGTTGATATAAATACGACTCACGAATTACACCCTTAAAAAACAAAGTCGTTTCTAGTCGAAGCAGAAATAGAAGTTGTTTTCTTATCAAAAGGTATAACTAATTGAAGGAGCGGCATGTAGTTCATAAATGCAGAAATGCCGTACTCTACGATAAAACGACATGAGTCACATGACCTCAAACGACATGTTTTCTTCTTGCCACAATAAAACAAGTCATGTTCGTTTTGTTTTTTTTTTTTTTTTTTTTTTTTTGGAAATAGTGGTCATGTCGTCGTTTTTCTCCATTTCCACGTAAAACAACAACAAAGGAGATGGCGTTCATTCCTCTCCAATGCTTAAAAAATGACATGTCATTTGACTGTTGATGAAACGTTAGTTGATGGATTATAATGGCATCGTTCATCAATTTAAATTTTTAATTTTAAATTTTTATAATAAAAATTTTTAAAAAATATCACATTTAATTTTTTTTATTACAATAAAAAATTTTAAAAAAATAATATATCTCAATTTAAATTAAAAATTTAAATATATAAAGTAAACAAATATTATAATTATTTTTAATTTATATGTATTTTTTATAAAAAAATATAATGTAATAAATTATAAATCATAATTTAAACACTGAATTCTTTCACCAAACGTTTAGAAAAATGACGTCCATAGATTCCCATCGTCACCTCCCGCCCGCTTTGCTTCCAGTTCCCTATATAATGGCGCAATGAAACCCTAGAAATCTCAGCGCATCTCTCGTGCTCAATTCTCACAATAGGATTTGGGGGTTTCGAAGTTCATCTTCTACAAGGTGAAATTTTATGAAAAAGTTTCAATCTTTATGCATTTGCGCGATAGATTCAGCTTTTTTTTTTTTTTTTTTTTCCTTTTCTTTTGTTCTGAAAAAATGTATATAGGAATCAAGGTGAGATTTTTTACTTTTGGCTTTTTAGTTCTTTATTTAAATGTACTCTCTTTGTTCTGGGTTCAATAATCTGTTCCAAAATCTTGGGGATTTTGTTATTTTGAGTGAATTTTGAATAAATTCAGTTTTTTTTAATTGATTTTATGTGGATTTTGTTATTGCATCCCTATGATGAATTATTCAAATTAAAAGTAGTGGCCTGAAAATCACTTGATGAAAAAATGGATTTTGAGGGATGTTCTTCTTGGCCCAGTGAAGTTTTGTTATTTGGCTTTACAAATACAGTTTTTTCTTCAGCTTTCATTGTTTTATCTGAACTTGTTACCTGACTTGAAACTCTAGATTTGAGTTTTATTTGCATGAAGATTGTTACATTTATAAAGTGCTGGACTGACTTTCCAATGATTATAAACCATTTTGAGGGATTTGCAGTATAGTATTGGGGTTATACTAATTTGTGGTTGAGATTAGGGTGCTATTTGTTTAAAGCTTGATTTTTTTTTTAATGTGGGATTTAGTTATTACATGAAATTTCCAATTTCTTGTTTTAACATTAGTGTTAAAGATGATTGTAGTGACCACATTGTGAAAATTGAGTATTTTGACATGCCTAATGCAGAGTGAAGTGAACTTCACTTTGTTCTAAATCTGTTCACTGTTTTGCCCTTTTCCTCTATTGCCATTTCAAAGCATCATGACCAACACTTTAGGAATATAAGAGAAACTCGTATTCTTTTCTCAGTTCGAATGACTGCTCAAAACTTGTTTGTTACCGTATTTTCTATCAAAAAAATTCAAATTCAACTCTCTTGTTATAGTATTTTCTCTCTCATAAATTTTTTTTTTAAACTCCTGGTTCTCCACTCGAGAATTGTGAAAAGAAATGCCATTTAAGAGTTTTTGACTTTTGGATAATCCAGTTAAAGGAAATGCAGGCTTTTAGATTCACACTATTATTAACTTGTTTTAAGGTCAGGTTTAGATCCAATTGGAATTTGGATATTGGATAAAAGGTGTGTTTGGAGGAGATTTATAGCAGACTGGTTAATTTTGATCCTGAAACGTAAAAATTGAAGTGGTATTTGTGTGATTTGATAAAGACATGATAAAATCACAATATTTTTCTTTTGAAAGTGAAAAATTACAATATTTTGAAACTACAGAATGAATTATGCATTATTAATACAGAGACAGGTTTTATCATTACTCTTTTTTTTTTTTTCTTTTAAAGGTAATTGTTCTCCATTGTAGGCGCACGTCTCATTCAGACTAATAACTGATTTTGATAGATACTGGTTCCAACTAACATTTATCTTGGTTATTGACTCTAAACAAGAAAACTATTATCAGTCGGCTTTGTGATTGGTTGTGCTCTTCCCATCAAAGCAAATTTGGTAAAAATGGGGATTCTGAAGATGAGTGGAAAGGATATGAGAGTAGCTTGAGCCTTGAAAAAAAGAAATGTATGGGCATTTCTGCAATACGGTAGCCTCTTTCTACGTATCCATAATGTATATTTTAGTTCATGGGATATACATCCTATGGTCATAAATAAATAAGCTGGATATAGATCCAATGGTCATTAATAAATAAGCTCACCATTAGAAAAATGTGCTCATTCATACCAGATTTTTTTAAAACACTAAATTAAAAAAAAAAGAAAAAAGAAAACTCTGCAGATTGAATCTGCCTTCATCGTCGCCGGGAGAGGGCGGTCGGTGACCTCATAAGATAATTGGACGTTTAGTTCGTAAATTCAAAACTATGATTTAGAATCATTTTCGTTTTACGTGTATTTTTTGTGAGAAAAAATACTATAACGAGTCACTAATTATAATTCGAATCATAACACGAATCTCCTTTTTAAGCGCACGTAGATCTTCAAAAGGGGTGTGTGGGGTCACACAAATCATGACGGTAGTCGCCACCCACCCCTGGAATCATGTCTCATGGGAACACAATTTGGAACTGTTCATTTTCAATCCAATATGGTTTTTCACTATCAATACCGTAAATGATAAATATGGTATATATATATAGGATAATTCTCCAATCCAACACTGCATTTCTCATCCGGCGGTAACTTGAACCGTTGGAATGGAAATATAGGATTGGGAATGCTTTTTGACTTTGTGTCAGAATGCTTTTTGATTTCAAAATTGGTAACAAGTCGAATTAAAAAATGTAGGCTGTTTAGTTTATTGATTTGAGTTTTTAATTCAAATAGAGATGTAATTTTATGTGAGAGTTTTTTACTGTAGAAAAAAAGTTAGATGTGACTGTTTCTGAGAGCTTTTTACTGTAATAAAACTCAAATTTTAAATTCAAATCGGTGAAATGAACGGGACAGTAACCTTGTAGAATAACAAATTGTTTTACAGCCCCGTTCATTTCACCGATATGAGTTTTGTTATAGTAAAAAGCTCTCACAAACAGTCACATTTAACTTTTTTATTATAGTAAAAAGTTTTCACATAAAATCATATCTCAACTCGAATTAAAAACTCGAATCAGCGAACTAAATGGGTTAACATTTTCTTTTTGAAATGTAAGAAACAATGCCCTTTGTGTAACTTTTTTATATTGAAATTGCAACTCTTACCCAAAATATGTAACCCTTTTTTTTTTTTTTTTTTTTTTTTTTGTAACACGTTAAGATTTGGCGCACTGGACTCTAATTGTTGTTTTGATTTTGGAAATGTTAAGCAAAATTCAGTTTGTGTAACTTTCTGTAGCATTTTTTAGCTACTACATGTATCTTGTCGAAAATTCATGTGTTATACAAGAATTTTCACTAATTCGATTTAGCTTGCCACGTCATCACTTCAAAGCTCAGAGCTTGAATTAAACTCTTAGCTGAGTAAGGTAGGGGACATAAATGATTTAATTAATTTCCACCGCTAGCTGAAGTCTAATCCTCTAACTTGCCACTTTGACCCTATGCTTAACTCACACTTCAAGTTCATGTGTAAGCGCACAACCTAGCAAACTCGTAAAGTTGGCCTAACTCACACTTCAAGATCGTGTGTAAGCTCACAACCTAGCCAACTCGTGAAGCTTTCCAGCTTGCGGACCTAGCCAGCTTGGCCAGCTTGCGAACCTTCGCAACTTGGCCAGCTCGTGGACCTAGTGAGCTCAAGGACTTGACGAGCTTGCATCTAGGCCGAAAACTCGTAAGAATGTGAAACTTGCTCCACCTATGTCCTCTTCGTTCCCTTCCTTCTTAGATTCACGTCTCTTGATAAAATTGAGAACTGATAAGAAGAGATTTGCTAGGTTAACTGCCTCACATTTCCAAAGAGATCCACGTCTCTTGGAGCTTCAGCCACCTCACATCATCCGAATCATGCAGGACTTTGATTTTCACGTCTATCCAGACACGAAAAGGAGAATCCACTCGGTTGAGACGAGGAGACGTGGTTGAGGCGGTTATACCCACGAGCAGACAGTTATATTGTGAAAGGTTTATAAATAGGAGGGAAGGAGGACGGAAAATGGATCAAAAATTTTCTATCTTTAAGTTGTTACTCTGCGAAATTATACTCCGAGAGATTTTATGAGAGATAGTGTGTGTACCGAAAAGTTCATCAATAAAATCATATTCGAAGTTTTTTTATTTTTTATTTTTTATTATCTTTTCTTGGTTGCAATTTACGATTTTTGACCCCGTTCATTTTGCCAGTTTGAAGCACAACTCAAGTTTTTGTTACAGTGTTTTCTCTCATAAAAATTCAAATTCAAATTTTTCTGTCACAATGTTTTTTCTCACATGAATTCACTTTTTAATTCAAATTCTCAACTTGAATGAGCAAAACGAATGAGGCAAAAGTGTTTTCTTGTTCTTTTACCGTTAACAGTCTACATATTCACTATTGACTGTATCAATTATCGGTATAGACAATAAATATAAATTAGTTTTGGCTCTAATCTTAACAAAATCAAGTGATGTTATGATTAATTTATATATTTTAGTCTACTTTTAACATTATTGTTTTTCATTCAACTGACAATGTATTTGATTATTTGTCAAGATGCAAGTATTTGTTTGTTTATTAACTTTAATGTATGTTTTCAACACTCTATCTAAACACAATTTATATTTTATGTTTAATTTAAATTATAATTTATTTACGTATTCAATCACAATTTAAATAAGCACAATTCAAATTTTATAATTCAAACCAAATACTGCGATTTAAACGGAGAACTAAACAAGGCCCAAATAGTCCTACTATTAAGGCTAGTCGATCCTAGTTTATTATGAAGTGCATACTAATAGCCCAAAAAAACCATGTGTTGGAAGTTATGTATGTAGTTAGGTGATTAGTGGCTATTACTAATATCAAGATTTAACAAAAGTTTTATAAATTATAAATCATTTATATATCCTAATGTATGAGGTAAATATTACTCGGCCATAAACTATAATTAAGTGATTACTAGTATAGCTCAAAAATCATGAGGTTAGACAAAATTGTGGCATGTACTTTGGTGACTATTATTGGTAACTAGTTAGTAACTAATTAGTAACATGATCTTAGAAAACTTTAGTAGGTTACATAATTGATTACTAGATATTCATATAACAATAAATGTGTATTCAAATGATACACATTTATCATAAAATTTTTGGGATTAATAATAACTAATAATACTTAGATTACACCATAAAATATATTAGCGGTGAAGAATCACAAATCATAAATCCAAATCTATTGTGTGAGGTAAATTTCTAGTAAGCCATGCTTATCCTACTTGTTAAATAATTAACTCTTATAAATTGTAATGTGTTACTAGTAAGCATAATATTTTGGCAATTAATACTTATTAGTAGTAGTGATCACTCATCATATTGCCAAACAATATATGAAGTATACATTTATAGTAACTCTTACTAATCTATATTTCAATTTGATATTGATTAGTAGTACCTAGCAAAAATTTATTATGTGTTACACTTATGATGTATGGTGTTACTTTACACTGCAACTATTCTAACCCAAAATTTTTCTTTACCTCTTTTCAGTTTTCATAATCTTTTATTAATTTTGATTAATTAAAAATTCAATGGGTCATGAACGAGTATTATACATTATAAAATTCAAAAATCAACTTAGTTACAAGTTCAATATGGCTGTGTTACATTTTTCATGCTTACAGATCACACTTTGATCTGCATCGGTTACATTGTTGTAAAGGACAAACTCCCATAATATTTTACTCATGTATATCGTTATTTAATTTGGTTAAATTTACCATTACACCCTTAATTTCGATAAAATATCAATGTTGGATTCAGGTCTATAGCCTAACCCACTTACCTGCAGCATGGCTCACTTTCTGTAGTTGTTGATGCGAAAAGCCTTTTATGTTTGTGTCATTTCCCATACAGCTGTCGGATTAGAGAGTTGGCTTGTATATTATAGCCTCGTTTATTTCACTAATTTAAGTTTTATTACAGTAAAAAACTCTTAAAAACAGTTACATTTAACTTTTTTGTTACAGTAAAAAACTCTCACATAAAGTCACATCTCAACTCGAATCAGCGAACTAAACGGGTCTTATATATATATAAATAGAGTTTACATCTCAAATAATAAATATAAAAAATGATAAAAAGAGTGACGAAAAAAATAATACTAACATTACTTCAAAAAAATAACTAAATGCATGACCTTAAAGGTTAATAATCAAGATTTCAGTTTTCACTACTTGGCCATGTTTTTACTAAACTTGAAAATTGAAGAATATCCTATCACTGCAACATTTTAGAAGCTGAGAGGAGTCACTTGATGCCTTAAAACATACCACAACTGTCATTCTAACCAGGTTTTTTTTAATAAAAAAAGTGAACATGAAATTAGGCTAGCCATTGAGCAGATGATCACAATGTTTCCAGCTTACGTAAAATTGCATTCCTTAATAAAGAAAGGAATAGATGTGGAACTTTAACTTGCACGCTTGGAGCACACCTTTTTTTTTTTTTTTTCATGTCACAAGTGGTGTTGCAACACTGATTGTGACACTGATGACAGTAAAAGTGTAGATAAGTATGTTTTTCTTTTAATTCAGTTTCAGTGAGTGCAATAAAATAATATAAAGCATAAAGAACACAAGAAAATGGTATCGCATTTTGGTGCGCACACCTACTCTGCGGGGCCACGCCAAGACAATGAACAATCCACTAAGTTCAAAGGATTACACACACCAATCGGACTTATACACCCAAAGAATCTCTCATTGACGTTGTCGCCGCCATGTCGAATCTCCTTAATGGCCTTGTCCAGTGAGCACCACTCGTCTTCAAAACTACACGGCGAAATCCCTTCGGCTGGCAGTGCGCTTTCTCCCGAAAGCTTCTAATCCTTATCCCGAAAGACGATCTTCAATCAACACATAAATGCTCGCTCTCTCATAGACTTTTTCTGAATATTTCTTTTATAAAAACTATGCCCCAAATGTCTCTTTTAATTTCTAAAAGCTCAAAGACATAAAAAATCATTTCTCTTCCTTCCAGGCACACCCCTTCACATACACACATGCAATATATATATATATATATAATCATAGCACCAATCAAGATTTTTCTGTTTTCAGCCTTGTGTCCCACACCACTACACGTTCTGCCATTGCACTCTTATTCAACCTGCCTCAAGTCCGGAAAATAATCAGCCATCAATACCAATCAGTCCACCCCTTGATTTTCTGCCAATTCATTCATTGAAAGTCCACTCCTTGATTTTTTCAGCAATTAAATCCTTTGATTTTTAGCTCATAAACATGACAACAAGACTTTCTTTAAGAGGTTTACCAATTTACAATGCTTGCCAATCTTACAACCAATTTACTAAAAATAAGCCAACACATGCACTAATATATATATATATATATATATATATATATGTGTGTACATGACATACCCCTAATAAATGTATGAGGAAGAAGGCTTACCTTTGTTTATAAAGGAAAATGATATTCCAATACTCCACAGAGGTTATTTCGGCACTTATAATTGAAACAATACAACTAAACACTTTTTCTAATTAACAGATCAAGCAAATTGTGCAAGTGTATGGACTGCTACACATTGTCTTCACAAGTAACATTTAGTTGTGACAAAATAAGAAACGGCGTATGTATCTACATAAGAAGACTTGCTTATTCCCTTAAGAAAATTAATATGAACGACACAATTATATGCATAAGAACATGTAAAAGATCTATTTGGGATAGTTGGGGATTATCTGAACGTCTTTGTTTAGCCGGTGTTTTGAAATTAATCCTGTTTTTATTTTTTATATTTTTTAAGAAAGAAAAAATGAAAACGTTTTCAAAACGGCGTTTAGCGCAATAAAGACAAAAAAATAAAAATAAAAATAATTTTTTAATTTAGTATAAAATGAGAAAAAAATGAAAAATAACTTTTAATCATTTTTTATTTTTTATTTTCGTTTTCTCATCTCTCGAGTAGAGAAAGAGAAAGAGAGACATTAATAAATTTTTTTACATTAAAAATAATATCTTAATAAAATTATTAAACACATTTTTAAAAATAATTTCTGTCTGAAATTAAAAATATTTTTATTTTTATTTTCATATAAAAAATAAAATTATTTTAAAATAAATTTTAAACGCGTCTGTATTTTATCTGAACATACGTTACTTTGAACATAGGCTTCACCGCCTGATTTGTGCCTAATCAGATATAGTATAGGCGTTTTACATATAGTCCCACATCGTTTGGTTAAGAGAACGAGGAGCCAAAGAGCTATTATAAAACATGGGCCGAAAAATGGAGAAAGCATACCTTTCTCGGCCTTTTGGCTAAGATCAAGTGTAGTATCTGTTCTTATCAGTTTAATATCTGATACGTGGGTTATTAACTCACATGATATTAAATTAATTTTTTTAGGGGGAGGGCCCACTACAATAGCTTGCTACTGGGGTCCTTAAGCGTCGCCCATGCGTTGCACTAGAGCACGGGCCTGACGCACCCCACCAACTTCAGTTTAAAGTTTCTTGGGCCTTGAATTGAATATTGGGCCTCACTAATGTCATGCAGTCAGTATGACATTTTTATTAGAGTTATTAAATTACAGCTTAGTTTTATTAAAATCATTTGAATTATATTTTTCAGCACCCTAAAATTACCCTTAAATTGATTTCGTTGTGTTTTTGTTGGTAACTAACTTTTATATATCTCTCATAATTGAACTGCGCTAGATTTTGAATTAAATTTTAGCATGTTAATATAATAATACTCTTTTGAAACTTTGGGAATTGAATTTTTTAAAAAGGTAGATATCCCACTAAATGTGGGAAAAAAACAGAGCAACATTTTAATTTTGTGAAAAAAATGATATATCATTATAAGGTCAATAAAGTAATTATATAATATGTTTTTAAAATATTATTACACAATTTATTTTATTACACAATTAGGCCGTGTATGAAATATTTAAAAACTTAGCCATATTTAAATATATATATATATATGCGTAAAAAAATTAATTATTTTTGATGTGTTTTTTAAAAAAAAAATTGTAATAAATAGTAGGTTTATGATACTAAATTAAATAAATTGCAGTATTGTTTATTATGTAAATTTTTCATCTATCGCTGGTAAAATATCTTATTGACTTGAAAAAAATATTTTACCTATCATAAAAAAAATTTACGTGAAAAAACTAGTTGTAAAAAGAATATTTTCACGGTAAACAATTACTTACTTTAAATCGTTTTAAATTTGTTATTTAATTTAGTTTCATAAATATATTATTTACTTCATTCTCTTTTTTTTTTTTTTTTTTTCCTGAGAACATTTATAAGAAAGTCTCTAATTTTCATTTCAGTAGTTTATACAAATATATACTTAAAGTATAATGACTTAACAAGTGGTTGCAGATATAATCTAACGGTGATTTCACACCTAACTCTATTATAAAATAAAGAGTTTGTATCCTTCCAAGTTCCAACCCCAAGTTGAAATATATATATATATATATATGACCTTACAATGTCGTTCATCTAAGCCAATTTACTGAATTTTTTAAGCATGAGTTGATGATCAATTGTAAAAGAGAAAAAGAAATGAGTGTCGTAGTTATGTGGATGATGATTTTGAATATGAAGAACCGAAATCTCGGTTATCTTTGAATTGCAGTCTTCCAATTCCTTCAAAAGCTGTCGTCGTTGCCATCGGCGATGATGAGTGAGCCGTCGCAGTTGAATAAATCAAGAAGCCCACAAACCTGTCATAAAAAAATTAACTCCACCATTAATGAATAATTTTTAATTTTGAAACTTGAATGCTAACACATTTGATTACTCAAGAAAGAAGAAAATATTTTCATCGACTATAAACATCATGTTTTTATTTTTATTTTTGTTTTACAGATCATATATATTTTCAATTTTTTTTTTATAAAAAAAGCTATAAAAATTTGGATAGCAAAATTGTTGGAATACTTTTATGTGGACTTCCATAATCATAATAATTCATTCTATTTTGAATCAAAGCATCTCATGGAATAATGTGAATTAACGAATACATATATGTTAAATATTAATCTATAATGGGATGAACACTCGATTTATTAATTAGCTTGAGGCATATAAACTCTCTCTATCTCACTATATTTAATCAACCCATTAGCCCAAATATCTCTCAATTCTATATTGTTAAAATACGCCTAATAGGCCCGTTTGGTATCATAAGAGCTGCACATCCTTTTGTCTTTAGGATGGTTGTCATGGGAAATTTGAGTGTGGGGGTCTAATGGTTTTGGAGAAAGGAAGGGAGAGAAGAGTTCAAGTGAACCTCTTGCCACTCTTTCTTATTTTGCAGCTTCTCACCGATTCTGGCCGGCCATTGGCGTTTTCCGACGACTGTGGACGGCGCTTTTCCGCTACCTATTAGAGGAGGTAAATCCTTTTGTCCATAAAAATGTATGCCTAAATCCCAAATAAATTTTATGGTATTTTTAGATTTAAGGCTAGTTATTGTTTTTGATCTTGTTTAAACTATGTTGAGACCAATTAATTCTAGCAAATAGTATCAGAGTCGACTTATTTGGGTTTAAAGCTACAATTTTTGGATTTTTTTATTTTCTTGTGGAACAAAACCCATAATTTTTAATCCGTGTTTTAGCTAAAAGAAATGATTTTTTGAGGTTACCCACTTCGAATATAGCTTATGGGTGTTAATTTTCAGGAATTTTATGCATTGATTCGGAAATATTTTTTGGGTGTTAATCAAGTTCTAAAATGGCCAGAATGAGTTTTCGTTTTCGTTGAAATTTTGAGTGTTTTTGGGTCATTTTGATTATAGTTTGTTTGATGATTGATGCCATAAAATTATATTATGTTGTTATTATTATATGACATATTTAATTGTGAGAATTGGATAATAGTGAATGTTTATGTACTCGTCTCTCATGTGTCTAAACATGTCAAATGATTTGGGTTGTTCTGTTACGGAGCTCTCTCATAAAATTTTATATTTCCTCTTGATAGAGGTCTTCTGGACACACAACACTCCATGCATGGATGCACATAAGCTACCAAAAAAATACTTTGATTTAAATATTTGTTTATTGTAATGATTTTCATATATTTTCTAAGTAGTTTTAATTCTCACTATTTTGAAACCTAAAATTTTTAGGGTATGTTTATTACTCCATATTACATTGTCATATTTTATTTATTTCTCCACATAATTTGATATTCATATAAATAAAATTTAGATATATAATATGATTTTTGTTTAAATTTTAAAATGCCTGATTAGTATTTTATGTTTTAATGCCTAATTATGGTTTGAAGAGGCATATACATGACTTCACCGGCTGATTTGTTTGTACCTAATTTGATATAGGCGTTTTACATATAGTCCCATATCGCTTGGTTAAGAGGAGGAGGAGCCTGAGAGCCATTATAAATTACGGGCTGAAAAATGGAGAAAGCATACCTTTCTCGGCCTTTTGGCTAAGATCAAGTGTAGTATCTGTTCTTATCAGTTTAATATCTGATACGTGGGTGATTCACCCACATGATATTAAATTAATTTTTATAGGGGGAGGGCCCACTACAATAGCTTGCTATTGGGGCCCTTAAGCGTCGCCCATGCGTTGCACTAAAGCACGGGCCTGGCGCACCCCACTAACTCCAGTTTAAAGTTTCTTGGGCCTTGAATTGAATATTGGGCCTCATCAATTTAATGAGACAAATAGTTTTTTCTTTGTAAAAGGTACACAGTATGACATTTTTATTAGAGTTGAATTAAAATATAGTTTAGTTTTACTAATATCATTCAAATATAATTTTATATGGCTGATGTTTTGATTTATATATTTTCAGCACCCTTAAACTACCCTTCATTTGATTGTTAATGTTTTTCTTGGTAACTTTCATATCTTTCTCATAATTGAACATCATTAGATTTTGAATTAAATTTTAACACGTTAATATAATACTCTTAATTAACTTATACTCTTTTTAAATTTTGCAAATTTAAATTACATGTGTATTGCCATTTTCTTTGGCTCCTTGCAATATTTTTTGATGCATTGCCTCCCTAAAAAAAATATTTCCGTCAAAATTTATAGTCATTAAAAATATATATTTCTTATAATGATATAATCTTTACTTTAATGAAATGAACTAACATTTGCAGGAGCGTTTTTTTTTTGTTTGGTTTAAACATATATGTTTTAAATGTTGTTTTAAGGTTTATGTAAACTATTTCATGTAATAATATAATCTTTATTTTATTGACACACTCTAACGTTTGAAGTAGGGTCGTTATCTACCTGTTTCATAACTAAATTGTCATATATGTAATGATATTGTAATTTCCTTAATAAAAACTTTTGTTATTAGTTTTTTAATGATTTATTGTTTTTTTTTATGTAGTCAATAGGAAAACACAGAGCAACATTTTATTTTTTGAAAAAATGATATATCATTATAAGGTCAACAAAGTAATTATTTAATACATTTTTGAAATATTATTACACAATTAGGCCGTGTATGAAATATTTACAAATTTAAGCCATATTTCAATATATATGCATAAAAAATTAACTATTTTTGCTGTGTTTTTTTTTGAAATGGTAGTAAATACTAGGTTTATGATACTAAATTAAGTAAATTGCAGTATAGTTTATTATATAAATTTTTTCATTTATGATTGGTAATATATCTTTGACGTAAAATAAATATTTTACCTGTCATACAAAGAAAATTTACATGAAAAAAAAAACATTTTTACTAGTTGTAAAAAGAATATTTTTACAGTAAACAACTATTTTCTTTAAATAATTTTAAATTTATTATTTAATTTAGTTTCATAAATCTATAACACTTCATTCTTTTTTTTTTCTGACAACATTTTAAAGAAAGTCTCTAATTTTCATTTCAATAGTTTCTGTATCCTCTTGTGGAGAAATTAATCATCAGTTTTCTATTTGAGAAAAATTTTAGTTGCTTATAATTAATATATATATATATATATATATATATATATATATATATATAACGGTTGAGTTTGCAAGTCTCTCACCAGTTGACCAACAATCAGAAACCTCACATCATAACCGTAATTGGATGGATCATGAGAAAACATATTTGAAAGGGGAAAGAAAACAAATACTTCTTAAAAATGAATGAGTTAGGATTTTTAATCTTCATTCTTAGTAATAACTTTTTTAGTCACATAGCTATACTAACAAAAAGGAATTAATTAAGAATGAAAGATAAAAATCTAGACTCATACACCCCTTAAGAGTAAATTCTACAATTTTATTAGCCAAAAAAATATCATATCTTGAGAGAGAATAATGCTAGAGACACCAACTCTAATCTCAACTCTTATGTATAAACTGATGTGGTATATGAGTTGTCATTTTCACATTAGTAGGTGTTTAAAATATTATCGCGTCAATTAATGATAAGAAATTATATCTATTAATATAAATATAATAACTCACATATTACATCAGTTAATATACAAAAATTAATATTTAAATTGGTGTCCTTAGCAAAACATATTTCACCTATATAAAAGAGAATATTATTTGTCCCATTTGGCTAGCTACAACCCCACACGGCATTTTTCTTTGAAAGATTTTCTAATTCATTACAGTTTTCCGAAGACTATTTAATTAGGGGAATTCTACGGCGGGTACTTTTTTTTTCTTTGCTGGTTTTTGATGTTTGATTATATGTACTGTATCATAAAGTAAGAGTGCACCTTACCCATTGGAAGAACATTTCGAACAAAAACTAATAATAATAAAATATCATTTAATTAAAAAAAAGATATTATTGGTATTTTTACGCCTCTACTCGGACCACCAGTAGATGATAAGGATTCTGATCCTAGGCCATAAAAACAAGAGAAAAAAAATTAGAAATATCACTCAAAATGGTAAAAAAAAAATATTATTTATGTCATTTTACTGAAAAATAAATAATTTTTATTCAATTAATAAGTAAAAAATAAAAGACCACAATAATATCTGGTTATTTAAAATAAAATAAATAATAAATTTGTACAAAATCATAATAAATCACATATTTTTTTTTAAAAAAAAATAACTATTGTCGGCTCAAAGTTCATGGGCTCTAGCAACACATAGTTAATGCCAAAGCTCAATTCTTATGTGCGGTATGACTCCGAACCTTGAACGAATAGAAGTAAAGAATTTAAGTAGGATATATTTGTTAGTAATAATATGGATAATACAAAGAAAAACAATATATAACAACTTATTATAATAATAAAATATAAAAAATTGTTACAACACAAATTCAATCTTTCTATTAAATTTAGAAAAACAAATTGTAAGGATGTCAAGACACGTAAATCAAGCTTTTCTTAAAACAGATTCGTCCCCTCCGGCGAGTGCTTGAGGTAACGTTGGACGTCCGTCTCTCAGGATACAATGACAACAACGGTAGAATGACGCACTATCAGAACCATCTCAGCAAACTAGAATTGTATCTTTCCTCTATCACCAAAAACACATAACAAAAGGAAAAACGCACAAAGAACTCGCAAACAAAAGAGAAACCGAGAGAGAGGAGAAGAGAATACTCAAAATTGGTGTGTCTTGTTCATGTGGAGTATGGTCTTTATATAGGCTCTAAAATTTGGGTATTACACCATGACATTATGGTGTATAAATCCGGTTTTATTCTTGAATTAATGGGGATTAAAACATAGGTTACAGCCCCTGATGAACCTACTCTAAGGTACGTCCACATTCAGAGGTTAGATGTCTATAAACCAAGCAATAATGCTGGTTAATGCTGCAGTTTTTGAAACCCTGCACTAATGCAGAGTTAATCATCCACTAATGCAGCAGTTTCAGATTTCAGTTGAAAAAAAATAAAAAGAAAAAATTGCAAAACAAAGCCCGCAAAGAGCGGGTTTCTGGTCCGGCATTCGTGTCCGTAGGTCGAGGGCGCACACATGCCCCTAACCTGTCGGGATCGTGATTCGCACCCCCCTGTGCATATAAGAGCCTCTCTGGTATACATGCTTACCTAGACTTCAAAGTGCAATCACTTATAAACACCACTAAGGCTTCATTCCTAGCCAATGTGAGAATTTTACAATTTTCAACTACCTCAACCACTCTAAGTGACATACTTAGAACATTAATTTTTCATTCACCCAATATCCATTTTGAGTGTATGAATAATCTCAAAATCTAATTGAGTCCCTTTCTAAAATGAGCCTCAAAATGAGTCTGGCTTAACAAGCTATTTTTCTAACAATCTTTACCACCATGCTACCATGAACCGCGGTAAAGTACGGCCCCGTTCACTTCACCAATTCGAGTTTAGAATTTGAGTTTTGCTACAGTAAAAAGTTCTCAGAAATAGTCACATCTAATTTTTTTGCTACAGTAAAAAGCTCTCACATAAAATCACATCTCAACTCGAATTATAAACTCGAATCAGTAAAGTGAACGGGCCCAAAATATATTATTATTTGGCATACTCTCGTATAATATAGTTCCATATCCATTGATAAGCAATATTCCACTTTTTCAAGAAAAGGAGGAAAGCATATGCTAGTGTTGCAAGTGTTGTCTTTGTTTTTCCCTCACTCAAGTAAGTGACATCAACTTCACCACCCAAAAAAAAGAAAAAAAAAAAAAAGTCTTATTCAAGAGAAGAAAACAGGGGTGGTATGCTTCAATGGAAATTTTAATTAAATATTATTCAAGAATTCTATAGTAGGATAAGGAAAAAAAAAACCATGTTAGTAGGAAATAGATTTTAACCACTAGACTATCTCATAATCATATCGTATTAAAAAAATTATGACATTTAATATAACTTGATGAACATCTGATGGCTAAAAACCATGTCATATAAATAGGATTTAATTTTTTTCATATCCAACAAGAGAAATTTCCAATGCTCTAAGCTTTAATGGATCTTGTTACTTTCTTCACTTAGCTGTTGTAATGGCAGCTATGCTAGAGGAAGCTCCCCAAGTACACATTTGATTCGGCAAGGAATTCAAGTCCTTCATCTTCAAGTGACGACGACGACAACTATGATAACTATCTTCCGTGCTCAGTATATCTATATCTTTAATCGATGCAAAGGTATTTTTACTGCATCAAGGAGTATTGATATTACTGTCGTCAAGTTCTGAAATTGAGTATTCAAGCAAAAGGAAATCGTTAAACACGGAGGGAGAGGAATGATTCGGTAATGTTGAATATGTGTAAAGGTTTCTGATAGCTTTGAGAGTAACCGATCAAGCGCTGCAAAATATTAGCCGCGTTTAGAATTAGTTTGGAAATAATTTTATTTTGAGAATCATTCTGTGACCGATTTTAAAATTATATTTAATTGATTTTTTAAGAGATTATTTTGAGTATAATAAAAAAATAAAATCGTGATTATTAATTAATATATTATAATATTATTGATAAGTATTAAAAAATAAAAACAGAAAAGTGAAAATAACTTTCAACTGTTTTTTAATTTCTTCACAAAAATTATTCTCACTGTTTTTATTTTTATTTTTATTTTTAAAACATTTATTAAACAAACGTCGTTTTGTTTTCATTTTTATTTTTGACTTTTCAAAATAGGTGAAAATCATTTTTAAAAATAGTTTCAAACACGCACATTGTGTATTGTGCTTTGAACAAATTGAAGTGGATAACAACAGTAGTAAAACTGAATTTTACAGTGCATATCAAGCTAAGCTTTCAGGGATTTTTGAGCTCAAAAGTGCGACTACGGAAGACAATATGAAAGTAGAGGGTCCTATTATTGGATCTCAAGAAGAAGAACAACTTCCTGGAATATGATAAGGAAAAATTAAGGCACCGTTCATTTCACTGATTCGAATTTAAAATTTGAGTTTTGTTACAGTAAAAAGCTCTCAGAAATAGTCACATCTAACTTTTTTGTTATAGTAAAAAACTCACATAAAGTCAAATCTCAACTCAAATTAAAAACTCAAATTAGCAAACTAAACAAGCCCTAATTAACCTCTGTTTTTCAACATCTTATTATTCATGCCATTAAAAAATTTTTGATACCACATTTTACAGGATACCAAGTTATGAAAAATAACTTACAAGATATGAAAGATAATCTCCTAGGATATTAAAAATAACTTATTAGACTATTTTTCAGTGACATAAATAGAAAAATTTAAATATGATGACAAGAATAAAACAGTTTTTGATGCATTCCTGAAAATTCCCTGTAATGGTTCTGGTCCACCTAATACAATGGCCTCTTCATGTATTGTGCTTTGAACAAAATCAAGCAAACAACACTTGAGTTTCATGGTATAACTTTTTCTGTCCAGAGATTTGTGTTGAAGAGCAACTCATGCATTGAGTTATAACTTTTCTGTTTAACAGTGGGAAGAAGAGATTGTGTTTTTTGGTCAATGTTCTTAGACTTCTTTTAATGAAGTTAGTGTTATTAGCACTATTAGTTCTTGAACGTTAAATATAGTAATATTTTGGTCTTTGAATTTTTAATTTTAACATATTAATTCTTGAATTTTTAATTTTTTATAGTTTTGATCCTGATATTATAACTCACAAACGATTTCTAAAATTTAACATATATAGATATTCATATCCTTATCGATATCGATAGGAGCTATTACTTTAGCTATTAAATTAATTTTTAGTGGTCTGATTTATTATTGAGAACTCTTGTATTGGGCTGTAAATTTTCAACACAAACACTCACAAATCAACATAACATACATATAAATGTGACCACTAAATAACAAAGATTAGTAGTAGTTTATTTTTCCCCGTTGCTATCATAGAATCCTTGTTTATATATAAGTAATGTTAGGAACATTAATTCAAATCCTAATTTTTGTATACCACTTGATGTGGTATATGAATTGTCATATTTTTATTGGTAGATAAGATCTCTTATCATTAATTGACGTGATAATGTTTTGAACACTTACTAATATAAAAGTAATAACTTCACACACCATATCAATTGATACACAAGAGTTGAAATTTGAGTTGTTGTAACGTTATTCATATTATATATCAGTTTTATGGTTTTCCAATTTTCGTCTTGTGCTAATGATGAATATCGCCAAAGAAACGGAACACAGAGAGCATTTGCCATACCCATTTGAATACCTAACAATTTTATTTTTAAGGACCTTTTTTAGTAAGCTAATATATCAGTAGGTTAGATTTTTTAACCGTTTGCTATGTATAAAATCACGTAAAAGTTAAAAAGTACACAGATCTAATGGTTAGAAAAATATGATCTATCGATACACGAGGCGTACTAGAGAATCTCCCTTTTAATTCCAATTAAAACAATAAATTCTATTTTTTTGTGAATTTGAGAAATTTGAATTAATTTAAAATTGCGGCGAAACTCAGTAAATTTAACCAAGTTGCCTACATACCTTGTTGAGGGATCAAGCTACTTGTAGTTCGAATTTAGAATTAGGATGTGTTTGGATAATTTTGTTTTAAATTTAGAATTTACATTTGGATAATTCCTAAGTGTATGACCGTATGAAGAATTAAAAGAACTTATTATAATTTGGATTTGGATAATTCCTCAGTAAATGACCATGTGAAGAATTAAAAGGCCTTTTTGAAATTTGATTTAAGATTTGAATTTAGATCATTCCTATATTGAATTTAGTTTGGAATTTATTATAATTTTAAATTTGAATTTGAATAATTCATCGGTGTATGACCGTATGAAAAAATAAAAGGAGTTTAAAATTTTGATTTGAGATTTAAGTTTATATAATTCCAATGTTGAATGTAATTTGAATTTGAAAATTGTGACATACTTAAATTTTGTATCTAGGTTTCAAATCTTCGTAATTCTTGATTTGAAATTTAAAGTTTAAAAATTTACGAAATGCTAAACTGTGAGGTGAATGATCTCTTTCAATTTTTGGGGCAAATTTTACTTTTAAAATTTTCTCTTCCGTGATTTTTGGAAACTGATCACATTATAACAAACATGTGATACACATAGGGCCCGTTCACTTCATGTATCCCACTCGAATAAGCCCAATTCGAGTTGAATTTTGGGCTGAGTTTTGCGTTCATCAAACAAAACTCGAGTGTAAAACTCGAGTATGGGGGTTGTGATAAACGATAAGCAGTTGTCCTCAACTGGTTCCAACCGGGTATGCTCTTTCATTTCTACTAAGCTCTATAAACCATTATTGTCTCTGGATTTGTCGTGGTTGCACTGTACTTCTTCTTCATTTTGACTGGTTCGATGCTTGGCTAATTTGTTGTCATTTTTGTCCCCACTGTTGTCGTTTGTATGTGTTTCTATTGCATCCGCTGTTGTCGTTTGGTCATGGTTGTCATTTCCGTTGCATCCTCTGTTGCCGTATGTAGTCGCCTGATGTCGTTTATACCTTACCTAGCTGTTTTCCCGTGTTGTCATTTTGGCTCTCGTGTTGCCGTTTATATGGCTTATTGCATCCCCTGTTCCGGTGTATTGGCTAATTTGTTGCCGTTTTTACCTGAGCCTATTGTATCCCCTGTTATTGTATTAGCTAATCTGTTGCCGATTTGACCTGAGCCTATTGCATCCATGGTTGTTGTATTGGCTTCCCTGATGCCGTTTTTACCTTACCTTATGGCCGGGCCTATTGTGGCATTGGCTCGGCTGTTGCCGTTTTTACCTTACCTTGGGGCCGGTCCTATTGTGACATTGGCTTTGCTGTTGCCCTTTTTACCTTACCTTATGGCCGGGCCTATTGTGGCATTGGCTCGGCTGTTGCCGTTTTTACCTTACCTTGGGGCCGGTCCTATTGTGACATTGGCTTTGCTGTTGCCCTTTTTACCTTACCTTATGGCCGGTCCTATTGCGGCATTGGCTCTGCTGTTGCCGTTTTTACCTTATCTTATGGCCGGTCCTATTATGGCATTCGCTCTGCTGTTGCCGTTTTTACATTATCTTATGG
This sequence comes from Morus notabilis, assembly GCF_000414095.1. Lineage (NCBI taxonomy): Eukaryota > Viridiplantae > Streptophyta > Magnoliopsida > Rosales > Moraceae > Morus > Morus notabilis. Next base: position 251,688 of record NW_010359240.1, on the reverse strand, counting down.
CCAGTCCTATTGTGGCATTGGCTCTGCTGTTGCCGTTTTTACCTTACCTTGTGGCCGGTCCTATTGTGACATTGGCTTTGCTGTTGCCATTTTTACCTTACCTTATGGCCGGTCCTATTGTGGCATTGGTACTGCTGTTGCCGTTTTTACGTTAGCCTATGGCCTCTCATATTGTTGTTATTGTTTCTGCTGCTGCCGTTGTTACCTTAGCTTATGCATCTCCTATTGTGGTATGTTTCTGCTGTGGCCTTTTGTACCTTAGCCTATAGCATCCACTGTGGATGTATTGCCACTTTTGTTGGTGTATTGCCTCCCCTCTGCTCGAATCGCACATGACCACTTTACAAACAGGTAATGGTGGCTATGATGAAATTAGTCCAAAATTAGAACACTCGTCATAGCGACGTCCTGTAGGTAATGTGAAACTTTAGTTACCGCTTTAGTGGAACTTATAGAGGGCCTCTGAAGCGTGGCAGCTACGTCTCTCTTGCTTATAAGGATGATGCTCCGAGTGTTATTGCGATTAATTAGCCACAAAATTTCTGAGCCAGTTATAACATTCCCTCACTTGTAACGTGTAAAAACCAGGTAATAGGAATGGTTAATGGCCGTGATGTTCCGAAAGAGGAGTTGAGCCATTTATAACAATGTCTCGTTTTAGGAGTGACACAAATAACTGACTCACGCGCACGTACGTTCCTCTTGTGCGTTGTTACACTACTTTCTTTGCTATTTTAGATGCCGAGAGGGAAAGCCGACGATGAAGCCACTCTACACTAGACTGAAAAACAGAAAAAAGTGTTGCTTATGCGGCTCGCTGCCTACAATCGTACTGACAACGGCCGGAAGCCTGATTCGAAAACATAGGAGGATTGGACGAATCAACTTCAAGAGTTCTTTAAGGATCAAATCACTCCTGCGAAAGTGCAGCAAATGAAAGTTCGTCTCAAGGCCAAGTTTGACCATGAGCTTACATTACGCAATAACACAGGCCTTGGCTGGGACCCTGTTACTGGTGCTGTGACTTGCACTGATGAATATTGGGAAGATTTTGCCAAGGTAAAATGTCTAAACAATTGTTCTTTGGGTATTCAGTTCTTGCAAACATTTTGTGAATGTCATTTTGTTTGCTTATTCATATGCGGAACAAGAAATGGGCAAAATCAGCCTCTTAAAAACTGGGAGTTGTACTATGAGGCCTTTGGTGGTACGAGGGCAACTGGGGCACTTGAGAAGGGATTGGATAATCCAACAAACAATGAGGAGGGTCCAGTACACGTCTCCGGCGAAGAAGGGGCGACATCTGATGAGGGTGGCAGGGAAGATGGTTTCATCGCATCCATGCGGGCAGGTTTGAACAATGCAGCTAGAGGTCTCTACATTGCGTCATCCTCCAAAGCGATCGGCAAGAAACCAGGCAAGTCCTCACGTAAGGTAATATGTGATCCTGTAGCGAGATATTTAATTGGCCGGCTTGTCTCTTCTATAGAAAGCAAGCATAGTAGTCGCACTAAAAGCTCTAGTACGAATCAGGCTGCGCCTATTGTTGATCTGCAGGACCAATGCCAGGGCATTGTCAGGGAAATGGCGCTTGACGATGAAACCGCAATTACGTTTTTGGAGGCCATTGCTTGGCACCCACATATGCAGAAGCTGTTTGTGGGAATGAGTGGTAATCAGCGTAACCTCTTCGTGACAAGAACAATCAGTACGTCACGGACTCAAGCACATGGACCTTTCTCAAACCCCCATGCCTCTACGGGGACACAGTTTATGCCGCCACCATTTCAGAGCTTCATGTCACAACCCACCAACTATATGTAACCGGCGAGCTTCTTTGGCCAACAACATACCAACAATATGCCACGTCCCCCAAACTTTGGGGGACAACAACCAGCCCCACCATTTCCTACAAATCCCCAACCCTACAATCCCCAACAACCGGCCGCTTATAATCCCCAAACACCATACTACATGCCTCACTTTCCGCCGCAACTAGGACACTATGGTGGCGAAGGCAGCCCGGACCAGCTTTGACGTTGAACGAATACTATTTTCACTATTGTCTGTATTCGTACAATTGAACATCATTTGTCATTTTTAGATTTTAACATGGTATTTGAGTAGAGGTTGTTTATTTATGTTTAATACGGCCATGCGGATGTTATATTGTCTATGGATATTGAGTTGTATTGTCTAAGGATATTGCCGTGGCATTTGTAGTCATCTTTACTTACAGATGAGATAATCATTTCATATATATTCGTCTATTCTTCTTTCATTATGCATGTCTCGCAGGTAGCAATGTGGAATGCAGGTCCCTCAAACCACGTTCCTCAAAACGGTGGTAGTGACGACTCAGATGACGATTATGAGATTGCGACAGTAGCAGTAGTTTTGTGGTATTACTACACATACATGGAAAGACCATTGCCTCAACCAAGGCATATTTCAAGCGTCTTAGTACGTTGCTTGAGCTCAAAGGGCTTTTAAGACCGACTAGGAACATGAATGTGCACGAGCAACTTTTTATTTTCCTATACATTGTTTGTCAAAGTTCAAACAACAGGGAGTCACAAGATCAATGGCAGCATTCCGGTGCTACCATTTCAAAGTATTTCCATGATGTTTTGAAGGCGTTGTATCAGCTCCGTTTTGACTTTCTTACACCGCCAAACTTTAACATTGTCAATCCCGTCGTAGCCGTGCGTGGAAACAAGTATCTGCCATGGTTTCAGGTAATTTTCCGTCACTTATTACTCTATGAGATAAATGTGTTGGTATGTGTTGATGCTTATGGTAATTATTTAGTACGTAGAATTGTATTGGCGCTCTTGATGGTACTCATGTTCCGGTTGTTCCACCCGCTGCAAATGCTGAGGCATGGAGAAATAGGAAGGGGTTCTTATCTCAGAATGTATTAGGAGTGTGTTCGTTCGACATGAGGTTCACCTACATGTTGGCTGGATGGGAGGGCTCTGCCCATGACGCACGTGTGCTTGCATCCGCCA
>NW_010359240.1:208615-248151 GCF_000414095.1 Morus notabilis | reverse complement strand
GTTTCGTATTCTTAAGTGCATTAATAACTACCCGATACAGACACAAATAGATATTCCACTTGTTTGTGCCATTTTACATAACTTCATACACATGTACAACCACAACGATGATCTACTTATCCAATACATGAGAGACGCCGTTCCGGTAGCAGAAATTGATCCACTCAACATAGAACAATATGTGAATCAGAATCACAACCCTGATCGAGGAACGCGACAACAGCAAAACCGTTCTAACAGACGACAAATGCATGTTTTGAGGGATGAAATTGCTGATAGTATGTGGGCTGCATATGAAAACAACCGGCGGTGAAAGGTTAGTTTTTATGTATTTGTTTTAATGGCTTTATAATTGCCCGTACATTGTTATATATATATATATATATATCTATATATATGTTAGGTATTCATATGTGTGAATGATTACTGCCATCCTTTGTTCATTGAGTCGTTTTCATTTTCTCTCCGGGGTGGATGTCGTTTTTTGCTCCTAAACGCCGTACAGCTTGCTCATGTGTATTGTAGTGAAGTTGTGTAATGCTAAGGAATTTTTTCTGTACTTATTTGAGCTGCCCATTTGTCTTATGGCTTGCTAGACTATTAATGGCTTATGTAGATACAGAAAATTAATATAATTCCAATGCAATATTACGTAAGTGGTGAGTTTAGATTTGTGTAAAGTGAACACAAAACTCAAGTTATAAATGTCACATCAATCTCTTACTAAATATGCAACTCAAATTTCACATTACAACTCTAATTAAAAATAATTTAAGTTCACTTTTTCTACTCAAATTATAAAATTAGAGTTAGTGAAGTGAACGGGTATACTTTTTCCCAAATCTATTTGAATTTCAAAAAAAGTCACCAAAATACTTATATATATATATATATATATATATAATAAAGAAGCTTCAAAGCTTTGGTCGGCAACATCAATTCCAGTTATTCCTTGGTTTACGTGCAGAGCCATCAGCATTCAGCCATCTTCCGAATTATTTATTTGGCTTCTTTAAAAAAAAAAAAAAAAGAGAAAGTAATTGCTTTTGGCTTTCCTTTCATCGTCGTCGGTCAGTCTTTTTGTTTTAATTTCTTTTACCTTCTTACAAAAAAAAAAAAAAAAAAAGACACTCATAGTTTGTTGATTCGAGTTTTTAATTTAAATTTAAATGTGATTTTATATAAGAATTTTTTATTGTAATAAAAAAATTAAATGTAATTGTTTGTGAGAGCTTTTTACTTTAACAAAACTCGAAGAGCCTGTTTGGTTCATATATTAGAACCATAAGATTATAATTATTTTTGATTTACGTGTATATTTTATGAGAGAAAATATTGTAGCGAACCATGATTCGAATCAGAGAACAAATTCTTTAATCAAACGGGCTCGAATTCTAAACTCGAATCAGCAAATGAACGGGGTCAAAGTGATCATTAAGGTGATGTTTGGTAGATGGATTCGTTCCCTGATTCGAATCATAGTTCGTGGTTCGCTACAATATTTTCTCTCACAAAAAATACACGTAAATTGAAAATAATTCTAATCACATAGTTATAATCTATTAACCAAACGCACCCTAATTCTTTATTTTGGGCTATGTAAGTCAAATTTAAAATTGTAACAATATTTTAGAGTTCGTTGAGTTCATTAATTTAAGTTGATATATGATTTTATATGAGAATTTTTTATTATAACAAAAAATTAAATGTGACTGTTTCTAAGAATATTTTACTGTAGCAAAACTTGAATTCTAAACTTAAAATCGGTGAAATGAACAGGACCTTAAATTACACCATTTATTTTTTAAATGTGACTGTTTGTAAGAATTTTTATTATAATAAATTTTAAATTTTAAATTTGAATCGGTAAAATTAACGGAAGCATTGAGACTACAAGGCACGTGGTTGATCCAAGGAAAAGTGTCTCAAAGCCTCCATTGTGTACTTAGGATGCTAATAATGAAGTGGAAAGTACAATATCAAGTTCAAGTGCAATTGAAACCATGGAATCTATAACACTTGTTATTAATCTTATGAACGAAGAAAGCCAGGCGGAAATTCTGGTGGTTTCATGGGAGATTCCGGGATTGAGGCTTAAAGCTCGAATTAAAAGGCTTGAAAGAATAGTCCAGCGCATCTAAAGAAAACAAGATATTCGTATTTATTTAAGGGAGAAAGAGAAAAATCGGTTAAAATTTAAGATGAATTAAAATTAATAGGCTAATAGTTTACATAAGTTAATAAATAGGCTAAATTACTGTTTTCGTCCATAACTTGTCTAGTTATGAACCATAACTTGACAAGTTATTATCCATAACTTGTCTGGTTATCAACCATAACTTGACAAATTTATCCATAATTTATCTGATTATGAACCATAACTTAACAAGTTATTACCTATTAATTTCTATAACTAAAAATTGATCTATATACTTTCTTAAGCTTTTTATATTAACCTATTTTTTACTATTTCTCTTTATTTAAGGACAAAGAGCCCACCTGATTCAGCAGGATGTTTGAAGAGTGGAAAAACTTTTAACAAAAGGTTTCTTTTCGCAGTACTTCCTAATTGTGTTATATTTAACAGTAGGAAAATTAAAAAATAAAAAACGATATTGTATTGCATGATGTCTTTTAGAACTTCTACTATGTGCCTAATATTTACTTCATCTAAACTTTTTTTTTTCATTGTCTGTTGAATGAAGGATGCTACAAATCCAACTAAAGAAAAATATAAGGGAAGTCGCACATCTCACGCCCCTTAAGCTATGAAAGAAAATGGAAAGAAAAAGAAAATTATAATGCATAGAAAATTAAAAAGATAGAAAATATTTTGATTTTCTCTTGACTTGTTTGCTATGATAGTGAAGAAAGAAAATGAATCTACCTTCCCTTGTTTAGTATTGAAAGTGAAATTAAAGAGATAGAAAAATTATTATTAGTGTAATTACTTTTTTGCCCAAATGAGGACAATTTTAGATGAAAAATTAGGACAATTCAATAATTTGACTTCATTTGTGTAGTTATTTATATTTTTCTTCCTAAAATCTACACACTTTTAGAGAGATTGAATATAGTGGGACCCACTAATAAACATTTCCATTCAATTTTTCTTTCCTTCACAATTTTCTTTCTACCAAATAAACTAATTTTTCAATTTCCATCCCAAAATCCCTCCAATATTTTCTTTCCTTCTAATTTTCATTCATATAAAACACACTATAAATGTGATGATCGATCCGCATAATAACTCTAATATAAAACACAATCCTAACATTTTTAAACTATCCCAAAAATTCTCTCTATTTTTTTTAAATTTTATGTGAACACCCTTTTAACCATTATATCTTATCTTTATTAATAAAATACGAAATAATATTTAGAGCAAAAGAAAAAAATAAAAACTAAATCTTTCAATCAAATATCTTCTCATTTCTTAAAAAAATCCAAAATTTAGGGGTGTTTTTGATTGAAGTATCACTCGTGGTGTTTTTGCCATACGATTTTAAATTTACACGAGGTCAATTGCTAAATACTTTTCTAAAGACTAATTAATAGCGGTTTTTAATTGCCATTAAAAGTATAAGATGGCAGTCAAAAAGCGCCATTAGTTTAGGCGCCATTAAATGTTGTGTGAGATATAATGGCAGTAAAAAATATATATTTTATATGGCGGTTGAACAGAAATCATTGTCTAATCTTTTAACTTTAGATGGCGGTTGAACAGAAATCGTTGTTTAATCTTTTAACTTTAGATAGTGGTTGAACATAGATTGCCATCTAATTATAGTTTACACTTTAGATCGCAGTTGAATGACAACCCTCTTTCATGACACTTCCTAACTGACCTTTGTGTAATATTTAAGAAAATCACTAATTGTCCATAAGAGCACTCCTCTTAACGTAAAATACTCATTCTTGTGTAAGCATCATATGTGGCGACCCTCCTAAGAGGCCGTCACCGTAGCTTATTTTTCACTTGTACTTACTGGGGTTTCTTAAAATTTGCGAAACATTTTTTTTTTTTTTTATATAAGAAGGAATAATTTCATAATTCGTAACAATAATTTCAAAAGAATGAATCACTAAATTTTCTTAAAGTTTTTCTTAATTTCAGCTAAGATAAAACCTTCTAGAAATATCTTTCAAACGGAGCTGCGTTTGAACTCTTGTTTCAAATACTCTTTAAAAGCCTTTCTAAAACTAGCCAATTCAATCGGGCCATTTAATTTGACTTTAAAACGGATTTCGTGAGAAATCTTAAATTCAAGTACGCCTTAAAATCCTTTTAAAATCAATAATTTAAATCGTCATGTTTAAAATTCGTTTATTTGTTGCATGCATTGTTGCAACGTTCTGAAACTTAAATACTCAAACTAGGGTTGTTAGCTACAACCTCAGTTTTCTTAACATACAGATGTACATATACTTTTTAAATATACAAGCTTTGAAACCTTTAAATCATCTATACATATACATGATTTTACTTGAACTTACTGCGGAAGATTTTAAGTGTTAGCGGTATCCATTCCCATCTCCACCATTCATCCGCCGCTCGACATTGCCCTTCAAAAATTGATGATAGGTTTCTTACATACATCATGAACATATCTGATTGAGATTTTGCTCAGCAAGTAGGAACTATATCTCACAAAATAACTGTAAATACACATGAATAAATATGAATGAGCTGATTATGCTTAATTATGATGTCTTATCATAGTCTTATTATCTTATCTTATCTTATCTTACCTTTTCTTTCTTTCTTGTGGGCCCGAGTGCTTGCCTACCACTTGCGCGTAATCATCGGGACGTGAGGGTTTGCAAGGTCCCCCACGACACCGTGATTATAACTTGAATGCCTCCCTTGAGTCGGAGGACATTATTATTTTTTTTTTCTCCCTTGTGGAGCTTGAGTTACCTCCCTTGTGGAGGTTGGTACGACACTGAATTGAGATTATTCTTATAACTTCCTCTTGACTTATTAAGGTGTATGCAAAATGACATGGCATCGCATACAATACTTAAAGCATAAACATGGATATATAACATGTGTAACTTTTTCTTTAAAATCTATTCATGCTGTAGGCGAGATTCCTACTTACCTGATTTACAGAGCTGGAATCCACTTTTTGCCAAACAGCCTATTCTCTTACTTGCTTACTTCTGAAAATGAACACCCATTGAGAGTGTGAGATGATCTGTCGTTTGCTATTCTATTTTAGCAACTGATGAAGGAAATCTAGCTCTTTACTTAAGGCATGTATTCCTTTCCTTTTCTGAAGGATAATTTACTATACGAATCAATTTGTTAATCCTAAAAATCTTATTTTCCTTAATTGCCCTTAACATACTTATGTCTAGATTGAAAATCATTTACCAAATCTAGTAACTTATTTTCCATAATTTTCCTCATTGGACTTATTATGATATTAAGGCCCAATTCGGCCTAGAAACTTATTCACGACATTCTAACTCTTAGGCCGTTAAAATTTAAACTCAAACGGAGTCTCTTAAATCAATGCGGGCGTTGGACCCACATCAAACCTTTAAAATTCTACGGTGCTATCATATTGGGCTCGTGGGTGCCCGTCGAGATAATTCGCTCGATAAACCACTATGTTTTTTACAGAAAACATTTTTTCTTGAAAACTTTCTTTACGAATACTTTCGTTAAAATGTAGTTTAATGCCATTGTATTTTACTGAAATCCTATCTCTGGTTCTTTAATGACTTTTTGTTAAAACCGACACTGTTTAGTTTTATTTTGTCAAAAACTGTGCAGTTTTCTGAAATCTATGTTATACTACATCATAGAGTCAGATTTCAAAATTTTGTTCTTTATGACAATTCTTCGTCTTATTGAGATCTAAAATTGTCATTTTTAGTGAAAGTTGAAATTCAGCACCTAAAGGCCTCGTTTGGCTGAAAACAGTGGCTGCTATTTTTTTCTTTTGCTGTAGGAAATACTGCATCAATCTTTTAAAATGCTGCGGATGCTATAGTAATGCTGTAGCAAAAATTTTCTTTTTTGAAGCTGTGTTGGATAGCTTGTTCGTTTTTTATAAAATGGCTTCAAACTTGCTTTTAGAGTTAAAGTTGGGTTTTATTATTATCACCGAAAATGTTCAAAACATTGAGGGCTATAAGTTCAAGCTTTGAAAGATTGAAAAATGTCGCTCTAGGGTCCTCATTTTCGCGTTCAAAGTAACCAAAATTTTTTTCCTCTAACCGAAAATAAGCAACTTAGATCAAGCATAAGCATACCACATATTGCTAATCAACCTAACCTCAAAACACACAAAAACCAACATAAAACTCACACACCCTTATTACAACACATCTCCTCAAGAACCACAAATTTACATCCATAAATTCAATCTTAAAGTTGGCTATAAATTAATGGAGAAGAGTTTAAGAACTTACCCTTGAAGAACTCTCTCTCTCTCTCTCTCTCTCTTGAAAACCTTTGAACTACTCTAAGATTTGTTAATGGCTTGGAACTAGAAGAGTATAAGGAATTTTGAGAAGAATATTTCTATATTTTCAAACTTTACTAAAACATGAGAAAGAGAGGATTTAGAGTTTCTTTACCCTTGGAGGAATGCTTGACTAGTCTCCTCCTAGAATCCCTTGATCTCCTTCTTCTTCTTCTATTGTTTACTAGTGGCTTAAGGTTGGGAGAGTGGAAGAAAATATTTGAGAGAGAATGGAGAGTGTGGCCGGATTTTTGAGGTGGAGAGAAAAGCGAGAAAAAAAATGAGACTTACCCTATGATGGTTCCTTTTATAGGCAAGTTTGTGATCATTATTTAACTCCAATTCCACTCCATTATTCAACCAAATTTTTGGTTCAAATCCCCCTTTCTTGGCCAGTTTTAGGTGGAGAAAAATTGAAGCAAATATACCATGATTTCTCCTTCAACCACTACCATCACATCACCTTAACATGTAACCTTCTAGCACACTCATCTAGCCAAAGTTTGGCTCTATTTTTTACTATGCATGGCCGGCCAAGTGGAGAAGGAGAGAGAGAAAAATATAACATACCCCTTGTACTTTTGTCCACTCTCTTAAGTTTTCTTGAAACTGCTAAAAATTATACTAACTGTAGGTAAGTAACTTAGCCGACAGGAAATTCTAGTTTCTGACGGTTCCTTTTCTATTGCTTATTTACAGTTTAATATTAATTCCCCGACTACTTTGAGATCACATTAAATTCTTACTCGCGTAATATCTTGGACTGTTTCAAGTCTTGAAATTAATTCTAGACTGAACAAATTCTAAATTTAACTTTTCTGCATTAAATCCCGGGAATGACACTGTTTCTGATGGTGTCAACTCCCGAGCTCACATTGTACCCTTCTACTATGGGTATTTATCTTGTGATTTTAACCTAGCTGTCTCGCATTTAACGATTTTTTCTTCTTTTAAAATGTCAGTGCGTTTTTTTATACGCTGCTAACAACGTGTTGTGCTTAGAGATTCTTGAAATTAAGATTCTCAAACTATACTTGTACTGAAAATTATTCCGCCTTAAAGTACAGCGAGAATTTATCGATTGAATTTACTTGATCGAAAACATGAACTGAACATGAAATCTGCTATAGAATTTAGAAATACAGATATTAATTCTATAAATCCTTCAGTCACATAATATTTTCTAAGAAAATCCTTGGCTTAAATAAATAAATTGTATTATATAATGTCTGAGATTTTCTCAGTCATTACAATCTACCCCCCTTAAGAATTTTCGTTCCGAAAATTTGAACAACTCGGGGTAGCTTTTCCTCATATTCTATTCGCGTTCTCAAGTAGCTTCCTCAATATTATGATTTCGCTACAAGACTTTAACCAGAGAAATTATTTTATTCCTTAAGGTTTTCTCCTCGCGAGCTAGGATCTGGACTGGTTTCTCCTCGTAAGTGAGGTCTGCGTGTACTTCGACAGGTTCCTGATGCAATACATGCGATGAATCTGTCTCATACTTCTTCAACATCAATACGTGAAAGATGTTATGTACATAAACTAATTCTGACAACAATGCTAGTCTATATGCGACCTTACTAATCATTTCGAGGATCTCAACGGTCCAATGTATCTTGGGTTGAGTTTCCTAATAAAAAATTATTTATTAGGAAGTGCAATGTGTAAACATTACATGATGGTTTATAGCTTGAGGCGCCTTTTTGTGTGTGTGTGTGTGAAGGAGTATAGCCTTAAGTTTTATGTTGATGACATTTTCCGTATTTGCCTCAACAGAGCCATGACACCAACCACCATGCGCATCCAGCTGCTAGTGTTGCAACCGTTGGCTCATTAGGTGACAGTATTCTGTTGATTGTGGCTCATGTTTTCACTCCCTTTTTGAGGGAATGACTCCAATCTTGGACAAGACACTAAATTTATAAGAAATTATTAACAATTTCTAAATCTAAAGACGACATAGATTTTGCAGGACGCCATAAAGGGCACGATAAAACCTTATCTTGATACAAGTAAAAATCTAACTTTACAAAAGATCATTTTGAATGGAGCAACATAATGGACAGCAATTAAGTTCAAATCAAAATTTCATCATAAACGACTCCTAGGAAAATATACCAAAAATACAAGATCCGAGTACCAACAAAAATTACAAAATTCCCAATGGAAAGATAAATTTTTTTCTAATATAATTTAAAAGGAAAAAAAATTGCCACACCAGACGTAAACTAACCATTTCTTTTGCATGTTTTGCTCTTCCTGCATTTCAAATTCAGAACAAACATATTAAACAGAAAATTTCAGTGGCCAAAATCAACTTATGGACACAACACCACGCACACAAAGTCTGCTTGTTGATAATTAATTAAAAAATGGGATAATGGTCAGCGATAATATTTCGCCATGAAAATTTTCAATTAACCTCTGCAAACTAACTCTTAAGAAAGTTCACACACAAATATGAAAAGCAAAGGAAAAAAACAAGTGTCTAACTTGTATACAAAAAGAAGAAGAACGCTAAAGTAACAGGGAAATATATATAGAAGAAAAAGAAACAAATTTATCAATTGTTATTAACTAAAGTAGAACGAAATTCATATTTATAATACCTGAGGAGAAGATTGGAGCACACTGACGATGGGGGAGGGACAGAAATGCATAATGCTTTCTCATACTTTTTCCGAATTGATTCTTATGTTGGGGATGTGTTGATTGTTCCTCTCTGGCACCGAATTCCCCGCTCCTTCGAATTCACATCCACAGAGCCATCAGCTTTGAAGAGAGGAGAGTCTTTTCAAATCCCAATTCATACGGTCTGCAATGAGCATTGGGCAGCTATTGATATGTAGTGCCTTTAAAGTACTCTAATCTTGGGCAATCCACTAAATCTATAGATTCAAGAGAGGGATATGCGGAATCAATCTCCACTTGACTTAATGTTGGAAATAGACTCGCCATTTCTACACATGTATAAATTTGAATTGTTTCCAAGGATGGAAAACAACCAGCGGGTAGTCCAACTTTTAGCTTCTTACAGTCAAGTAAATAGATTTTCTTGAGACGAGGGAAAAGTTCTCCTCCTTGCTCAACTCCAGCAAATGACCAATTCTCCAACAAATCCATGTGACTGATTGTTAAGCTTTCTAAGGATGGAAATGGCTTAGTCAAGGAAGTACCACAAAATTCATCTCCTATACTTTCCAACCCATTCATACACTCAATCTCAAGCTCTCTGAGGGAAGGTAGTTGCCCAAATGAGGGCAACAAGCAACAACGTTCACAATGAATCAGAGACACTTCAACCAAGTTACTAAACGATTTATGTGCTACCCAATCTGGGAATATTGTACCCCTATAACCACTGATTTTGAGTTTCTTCAGCTTTCCATGCGGTTTCAACGCATCAAGTACTTGTCGTTCTTTTGTTGAATCGTCAATCTCTCCATACTTCCATTCTAAAATAAGCTCAGTAAGATGCTCTTTGTTCTTCAAATCAGCCTGTATCACGTCCCCAACATCCCCCACATTTTCAAGTCCTGAAATGCAAAGATTTCCACGCAAAGACTGTAGCTCCCCCAACTCTTTGATTCTAGAGCCACCATTTTCGCCCAAGACAAAATCACTTAACGACTGTAGATTTTTCAACTTGCACATCTGTGGCGGCATCTCTTTTAATCGCGTTCCTCCGATCACGAGATGACGTAGGTTGATTAAGCAACACATGCTAGTTGGCAATTCTGTAATTTTTTTACAATATAACAAAAACAGTGTTTGCAAGTTATACAGAGTGCACATTGAACTGGGAATTTCTTTGACGTTTGTACGTGATAAGTTCAAGTACCTTAAGTGTTTCATATTACCGATTGAATCTGGCAATTTTGTAATAGCAGATTCAGATAAAGAGAGAGCTCTTAAGCGTCCTCCAGCTCCTAGCAACAGTTCAAGCAGGACAGTATCTGTCAACATTGACCTACGCACGTAGGTATATGACAATGGTAAAGCTAGTAGGGTCCTCAAACACTTGGTTTTGGATAAAGCCTCTAATTTCATCATGACATTAGATTCTTTTCTGTAGGACAAATGACAAGTGTTTCTTGTAAGGCCATCCAGGTCATGGCAATCATTTAACATTAAACAAGACTCGCCAGATATGCGCATAGCTAAATCATGCACAAGATCATGCATAAGGAGAGTTGGTTCTCCAAACCAGTTATTTGATCGTTGAAAGAAGGACCTTGCTATTAGAACATCTAGGTACTCCTTTCCAACATCTTCCAGTCTTCTTCCTCTTTCAGGTTGCAAAAGTCCTTCCGCCATCCACAACATGACTAGAATTTCTCTATCCTTTTCATGAAACTCGTAATCTTTGGTGAATATTGAGCAATAAGCAAAGCATCGCTTTAGATGCGGAGGTAACCACTGGTAACTCAACCGTAATGCTGGAAGAATATTATTCTTCTGGTTTTCTTGAAATTGCAACTCCCACACGTCACTCTCAAGTATCCCTTTCCACTCCTCCGGACTTGATGACGAGCGTAGAACACCAGCAATTGATTTTATTGCCAAAGGAAGACCCTTGCACTTTTTAACAATTTCTTTACCCATTTCTTGTAAATCCGGATGTACCTGAGAGCCTCTATTTTCAAAGACATGGTTAGCAAACAACTTCCAGCAATCGTCCTCTGATATAATCGCTAGAGAATATGCTGGAACGGTACCCATCCTTGATGCAACAATTTCACTGCGTGTGGTCACAATAATCTTACTCCCGTAAGCTCCAGAGTTGAAAGGGCTCCTTAAAGCATCCCAAAGTTCGTATTTTTCGTTCCAAACATCGTCATGAACAAACAGAAATCTTTTCCCCATCAATAGAGTTTTCAGTGCATTTTGAAGTTGATATAGGTCCTGGATATCACATTTCTGAGAAGTGATCGCCTCAATAATTATTCTTGTAAGTTTAAAAACATCAAAATCCTCTGATACAGTTACCCACACCTTCAAGGCAAAATGATCTTGGACTCTGCTATCATTGTAAACAAGCTGAGCAAGTGTGGTTTTGCCCATACCACCCATGCCCACTATAGGAATCACAGATATCTTACACCCGCCATCATGATCTAATAACAACATTTCAACGATGGCCTCTTTCTCAGCATCCCTTCCATAAACATCACATGCGTCTACCAAAGGAGCTGGCAGTCTTTGAGGTCTGTTTTGGTGAACACCTTCTCTCAGACCAAGCTCTTCCTTTTGCCTCAAAAGAAGATCCAATCTTCGAAGGATCTCCTCAACTTCAGATTTCACACCGATTTCAAATGCACTATTCGACTTTGGCATGAAGTTGAAGAACGAACTTGCTTTGCTTCCAGATTGATCACTTTCTTCAATCCTGCGCCGAAGAGCTTCGGTGTTGACTTTGTCCATGACGTGGTCTGCCTCATAAAGCACTTGTTTAAGCTCATCAACCCACTTCTTCACGTTCTCATCTGTGAGTTGTTTCAACTCAGCATCATTCATCAACTTATTAGCAGACAACAACCTGATCTTTAACTCATCAAGAAGCTTGGCAAGGACTTCCTTTCCTCGGAAGAAGTTAAGGACCTCTTGAGTAGCCATCCTATCAAACAAGACATTAAGGAAGCCGGAGAGAAGAGCACTTCCCACGAGTTCAGCCATGGTTTCTCTTCCTCAAAAACAACTGAAATAAGATGGAAATGATGGTAAGCAGTAAGCATTCTAGAGTATAATTATGAGTCTAAAAACAGTTACTAGCTATCAAAAGAAACAAAAAGAATCACTCCAATCTTTCCTATTTTTCCTACTTTTCCAGTGATACTTTTTTTTTTTTTTTTGACGGAGTGGTTGAAGATTATATAAAATATTCTTCGTTTAATATTAACACTTTGATTTTATTCGTTTGCCTAAGTGAGGTTATTATTATTTAAGATATTTGCATAATAATGCTCTTCAAAATATTAATGAGTTTCCTTAACGTTTGAAAAAAAAAAAAAACAGCTCTATCGACGTATAAAACACAAATAATGTTTCGTACAATAGTTTGTACAATATCTTTAAAAAGTTTCAAGGATTCAAGTTAGCGGGTAGAGAATAAGCAGAGCTTAAAAACGGCTACTTCAAATGAAACGACATTGAAATAAGGAAAATAAATTGACCAAAAAATTAAAGCAAATAATATAAACTCCAACTATTTCTGTTCTTCAACCATGTTAATTTGGCCATATTTTTACATATTTGTCTTTTATTATTCAAGAGAGGGTTTAAAAAATAAAAATAAAAATAAAAATAAAAAAAGCCGAAAACATTACAAAAATTTAGATGGTGAGAAGAAAGAGATATACCTTTGGAGAATTAAGAGAATATTTTAATGCTAGTTGTAAACAGGAGAAGATAACTTTGGTTGTAGCAAGCTTTGCGCTTCTCTTTAATATAGCTCCTTTTAAGGATGAAAGTTTTCTCTTCTTCCAAAGGATCTGAAATAAGAATGCTGATCTAGATGGGAAAACACTCAAGTGGAGAATAACATGAGACTTTCGCAAGGACTTCTGTTCAAAGAAAATATCTCTGTGAACAAGGACTTCTGTGGTTCCAAGAACTTGCAAGGAGGGTCCACTTATAGAGTACTTGACCAGCGATAAATGCTTGTATAGTATATTTCTTCAATAATTGTAAGTTGTCATGGTTAGTATAATAATGTCATTTAACAAAAATTTATGTATTCTGTAATTTTTTTTAGAGCATGACACACTATCTTAGGACTTGTTCATTTGCACTTAAATTTAAAAAAAGTTTAAACTCAAGTTACAATTTTATTCAAATTCATGTTTTTTTTTTTTTTTTTATAAAATTTGAGTTTTAACTTGAGTTTTAATTTGAATTTTAACTTGAGTTTGGGGTTAAAATCTATGTTCGGTTGCATTTTTGAGGGCTCATTTAGTTCGTTGATTCGAGTTGATATGTGATTTTATGCGATAGCTTTTTATTGTAGTAAAAAAGTTAGATGTGATTGTTTTTTAGAGCTTTTTATTGTAGCAAAACTAGAATTCTAAACTCAAATCGGTGAAATAAACGAGATCTCAGGTGAATTCTAAACTTAAGTTGAATTTGAGTTATAATTTGAGGTGAAGTTGTAACTTGAGTTTGTGTTTGGATGTGCTCATTTGAGTTATGATTTGAATTGATAATCTATTTGAGTTTGTGTTTATAATGTGTCAAAACTTAAATTTGTATTTAGATAGTATTTTAATAAAAACTCAATGGTGATGAAAAATTTTAATAAAGTATATGGGTGGTGTTTTATTCGTCTCTTCGTTGTGAACACATAGAGAAAAAAATCATCTTAATCGAAATTAAAATAAAAAAGTTATAACGTTTTTAATAATAGAAAAAAAATTTTGTTCATTAACTTGAATTTTAGTTTAAGAACTTGAGTTGAAGGGCAAACTTGAACTCAAATTTTAGCCCCAAGTTCAAGTTAAAACTCAAGTTAAAACTCAAATTTTATAAACGAACATGAACTTGAATAAAGTTGTGACTTGAGTTGAAACTTTTTTTGAGTTTTACCCTAAAAGAACAAGCCGGAGTTTAAGGGTGTGTTCGTTTCATGGGTTTGGTTCGAATCAACCCAATTTGAATCAGCTCAATGACCCAAATCAGTGTTCGGTTGTCCACAGTTGAAACCCTAACTCGAATTGTGATTCGAGTTGAGCTGCCAGATTGGAATTCAATGCAGGCGTGAAATCCATTAATTCAAACCTGCCTCTACAGTAATTCCTCTCTGCCCAACTCAGGCAAAAGCCTGTGGGATTCCCTACCGTTTCTCTCCTTTTTTCACCGAAAGCTCTCCTCTCTGTCGTTTCCCATCATCCACGGCGTTGGAAAATTGCAGAAAGCTCTCTCTTCTAGCTTGGTGAAGTTCCACTCCCATTATTCGAGCCTGCCTCTCATCTTCTCTGAACAACTCATCAGGCAAAAGCCTGTGGGATTCCCTCGCGCTTTACCGTTGTTTTGTTTTTTCTCTCCTCTCTCTGTTGTTTTCCCTCATCCACAGTGATGGAAAATTACAGATAAAGCTCTCTCTTCTACCGTGGTAAAGTTCCACCCTCAGATCTGTTTATGCATGTGGGTAGAACCTTTTCCGCTGCCTTCTTCGCTTCCCCCAAAACGGAAGAACTATATGGAAAAATCCGCGATCGGCATCCTCCGTTGGCAGTTGTTTTGAGCAGATATGTCCGTAACTGGCGACCTCAAACCCTAAATCGCTGTCATTGGTTGATAATTTTACGGTACCACTATCGGCGACGGAGGAATTGCAATATTCAGTCCTCATCACGATTGGAGTTCTTGTTGGGGACGCACACACATTCATCCATTGGGTCTAATTCGGTAAATTTTCTCTGCTTTCCCTTGCATCGTTTCTGTTGCCTCCATGAATTTGTTATGTGTTGGGCTTTGCAATGTCAAAAAAAATTGTCGGATTGAACTTTAATTTGGAGGATTTACATTAATGTTTGACAACAATGTGAACAAACCTTGCGATGTAACCATAGAGGCTGTTTTCAACCATACTCTGCTCCTCTCTGCATGTAGATAGCACCCCACTGCGAATAATGAACTCTTGCCTTCTTGTTATTATACGCAGTTATCTCACTGGCATAAACCTGCCTTAACTACACTTTGGATTAACAGGATTTGAATTTCATAGATTAACAGGACAAAATTTTGTATGTTTAGCAAATTTAGGCAAACCTGATGCTATGGCCACCATTGCAAAGACTTGCAATATGTAAGAATATAGGCTTTAGAATCTGTAAACGAAACTGAATTTAAGGATATAGGCTTTTGTTCTACACTCATGTTAGGCCTATCGGATTTTGGCTGCACACAGCTGGGTTGCAACAGATAAGTGTGGAGTCTATAAACAAAAAAATACAAACACCCATTGATCGGCCATTTTATGTGCACTATGGGTTTATAGATGTTGGATTTGAGCTTAGATATAGGTTACACCTGCCTGGCCACTCCTACTAATAATGGTATATTAATATATTAACCTTAGGTCTATAATGCTTTGCTCAGCTGTTCTTGTTTTTGGAAGTAAGTGTACAATACTTTTTCATTTATCGTAATTAGCTCTCATTTGAAATCGTCATATCATAATTCTGATGCATTCTTTGTCTCCCGTTTATATAAATATGCTACACCTAATCCAGAGATGAGAAGATCATACGTTCTTGTTCATCTTGGCCAGATTATTGGCAATGATGGATCATTTTTCCTATGCATATCAGTTTCGTTGTAGCGCTATCCTTTTGGTATTTAGGCATTTATCAGTTGCTGCTTCATTTATACGGGTTATGATGGATTGCACCATGCCATAAGGTTAGTGCTCCGAAACTGTGAAAAGCAATGTGATCCCTAACCTGTTAGAATGAGGCCTGGTAGCATAACTACCATGCCATAAGGGTAGTGCTCCGAAACTTATATGATGCTTTAACACAAATTTATGAGCCAAATTAGTTGACATGTTTTGCTTTAATCATCCATTCTTCTTTGACGTGGCATATGTCTCTTTCTTGTCGTCGGTGGTCATCTTCATGTTATGTAATAGATGCCGCGAAGGAATGAAGATGACGTGACTTTCTATTGGTCAGAGAAACAAAAACATGCGCTGTTAATCCGCCTTGCGGATTACAATAAGAACAAGATAGGATGTCAACTAGATTCAGCAGATTGGGAGCAATGGGCAAATGATTTATCCCCTCTATTTTCCACTCCTATTCCCCCAGCCCGAGTGAAAGAGGCAAAGGAAAGACTTAAAAAGAAATTCAATGCTGAGCTTACCCTGCGCACGAACACCGGTCTCGGATGGGATCCCGTTAAAAATTGCCCAACTTGTACGGAGGAATATTGGAATGACTTCTGCGAGGTTAGTACTTTCATTACGTACTACAGTATATCTGCTTTCCTATTACAAATTTGTAGCTATTTTTGACTTCCAAGTTGCTTTTTAAGCAGTCGCACAAATGGACAAAGCGGGCACGCAAAGACCCACTAAAAAATTACGACCTCTACTACGAGGCCTTCGCGAGTAGGCGTGCACGTGGTGCATTCGAATCCAAGATGGACGATACTGATGAGGAAAATGAAACCTCACAGCCGCACATAGAGGATGAGAATGTGGTTGGCAGAACCTCTCAAGCTGAGGACACTGAGGAAGGTTTTGTTCAAACAATGCGAAGTGCCCTACATTCGTCGGGACGCCCATTGAATATTGCCTCTTCATCGCGGCCAATCTCGAAGCAACCAAGCAAGAGTGGGGTAAGAATGATGGATCCAGAAGCGAAGATCTTTTTAAAAGTATAGCCAATACTCTTGAAAGTCACCAGTCTAGCAAAGGCACTAGTTCAGGTGCTACCCAGCCTGGGGCTACGCAGGCTGGTGAAATGCTGACTTCAACCTTTGACCATTGTTGTGAAGTCATAAGTGAAATGCTACTTGACGACGAACAGGTTGTATCTTTCAGTGAGTATTTAAACTGGAACCCAAATTGTCAAAACTTGTTCTTACATTTGAAAGAAAGCCAACGGCTTCTGTATGTGTTGAAAACATTGAAGGCCTTGTGCAATCAACAGATCCCACCTACTGGACCCACATATCCATTCTTCATGCCTCACGGAACACCATTTATGGGTTCCCAACCATTCCAGATGCAATCCCAGCAACAATTCCCACAACATCATGCATCTTTTCCCCAACAACCCGCAAACTTAAATCAACCACCACCCAACTTTCAACAAGTCCCTCCTAATTTCCAACAAGGCCCTCCTAATTTACAACGCCCACAGCAATACTACATGGGTAATCAATACTCAAACTTTGCAGGCCCATTTGGTGGAGAAGGGAATGACGATCATGTGTAACAACAGAAGACTTATTTAGTACTTATATTGAGTTATCTATAGGCATTTCGTTTAGGTTATTGAAGTTTTTTATTCATGAACTCTCATTTTGTTGTTTACTACCGGTTTCTGTACTATGTTATGTTGTGAGTTTACATTATTGTGTTGTTTTTGAACAAGGTAGAATTCGACCCTATTGCTATATTGTTGTCAAATTTATGTTATGTTATGAGAGAAGTATTACTTTGAAGACTTGTTATTGCCATATTGTTGTCAAATTTATGTTATGTTATGAGAGAAGTGTTACTTTGAAGACTTGCTATTGCTATATTGTTGTCAAATTTATGTTATGTTATGAGACAAGTATTATTTGAAGACTTGCTATTGCTATATTGTTGTCAAATTTTGTTGTCATTCTCGGATATGATTATGTTGGAAGCATGTTAGAGTTGTGGTCAATATAATAGGTTGACATATATGATTTTTGATGAGTTTTGGACGATTTAAAGGGAATTTCTTGGTTAATTTCGGATTATAGACCTATACATCATATACCACTTTCAGGGATCATGTGGAATGTCGGCCCATCAAACCAAGGAAACACCCCCCCCCCCCCCCCCCCTAATGGATGGTGATTCTGACTCTGAAGATGACTATATACTTGGTGTTGCCGCAGTGTTCATATATTGCGCTGATTTCTTGGAAAGACCACCTCCTACTCCAAGAAATAATAGTCATTATACAGATCATCAGCGTCTTGGTGATTTGCTAGATGGACACGAACTAGTGATCTACAATAAGATAAGAATGTGAACTGATTGCTTTAAGAGGTTGAGTTGGTTACTTGAACAAAAGAATCTACTAAAAAGTACTAAAAATATGAACGTGGATGAACAACTGATTATATTCTTCACAATTGTGTGCCAAAGCGAAAGTAACAAGGAGACACAACATCAGTGGCAGCATTCGGGTGCGACAATCTCAAAGTATTTTATGATTGTCCTGAATGCCATCTATCGTCTACGACATGATTTCATTAAGCCCCCGGACTTTAACTTTATCGATCCGTTCATTGAAGCAAGTGGAAGCAAGTACAGACCTTGGTTTGATGTAAGTCAACTTGATTATGTTAAGTTTATGTTACAACACTTTGTTTAATAAGTCGTGTAGTAATCTAGTTTTAAATCGCAGAACTGTGTTAGTGCGCTCGATGGGACGCATGTTCCTTGTGTCCCGCCGCTTTTAATGCCGAGGTATGGAGAAATAGGAAGGGATTTATGTCTTAAAATATTTTGGGTGTATGTTCTTTTGACATGAAGTTCACATATATGCTTGCCGGGTGGGAGGGCTCTGCACATGACGCCCGCATACTTGAATCCACTCTTGATGTGCCTGAGAAAAAATTTGACATTTTTCAAATGAAGGTATTATATTTGGACATTTAGCCCCTGTTTGGTTGGATAACTAAGTTCAGTTCAGCCCAATTTAGTCCAAACCACAATCGGGATAAGGACATTAATTTGAATTGAACGGGCCATTTAATTTGAGCTGAAATGGCTCAACTCTCGATTCAACTCCTCCCTTCAATTCATCAATTTAAACTAATTTTCTACAGTAAAACCATTCCCCAATCTTAATTTTGATCGTTCTTACACAGAGGATGTTTGGTTTTTGTATTCGTCCCTGATTATGAATCATAATTCATAATTCTCTACAGTATTTTTTTTTATAAAAAATATACGTAAAATAAAAATAATTTTAAATTAAGAGATTCCCTCCAATGTGCTATGTGCTTCTCCACTTTTGCTTTTGGACTTTTTTATATGGTTATTTGCTCTGCGCCTCTCCAATTTTTTACAGTCTCGATTTTTTTTTTTGATGGTTAGTAATTTACGTCCAACTATTATTGCATACTTGTACTACTATTCCTTCTTATGCAAGTACCCAAAAAAATTTATTTCCGTTCCCATTAAAGCACCATATCCAAAGAATACCTAATAAAAATTATATGTAGCAATTTTTTTTTTAAGTAGAAACAATAAGAAAAAGAAATTATAATAACATAGGTGTGCTATTAAAAAAAAAGGGTATTGTTTATTTCTAATGTAATGTCATTTTTTTTAAAGTCATAAAAGTATTTTTTTTAACTCACTTACCACTAATTTTATAGTTAGAATTGTTTCTAATCCAAACGCCAATTATATTCAAATTTACATTTTGTAATACTCATCTAAACACTAATTCGGATTATATTCTATGTTCAAATTAAAACTTTAAATGCACAACCAAACACAAATTTAAATTACTGTTTAAACGACTTTGTTAGAATTTTTGTTCAAATAAAAAAAAGGTTAAATCAACACAATTTAAACTAGCAAACTAAACGAGAATTTATTTCATTGGTCCTATGATGTTTGAGAATTTCAAAAGAATTCCGAAGATATTTGAGAATTTTCTTTGAAATACTTTTTTTTTTCACTTTAAAGTATATTCTTTTTACATATCATATAAATTGTTTTGTCTGTTTTTTCTTTATAAGGGTTTAAACGCTGTTATCCACTTTTATCTCTATATTACTTGTTTGCTCATAAAAGTTTTATGTACTTTAATAAATAACAATAAACGGATCGAGGCATCTCAAATCTGTTTATTATATATAAATTGAAATTAACAATTCATTAGAAACACATCAAACTTTTAATAATTTTAGGATAATAAATTTTAGGCAAAAATTGTTAGTTTTTAAAACGATGGAAAACATTTTAATATGAACCATATATAACAAAAATTCATAAAACCTTTTAAAATATTCTATAAAATATATTAATTTATGCTAATTAACCGGATTAATTATTATATCTAGCCACCCATGATGATAACTTCTTGTATATGTGTATAGATAAACGTAGCAAAAGGCTTATTTTATTGATCGATGTTATGGAAAATTTAGAGCTGTGTCCAACTAAATCATACTCTTCCAGCAAATTTTAGTAGATATTTAGTTCATGAATTCAGAATAATTTAGAATTATTTTTAATTTACGTGTATTTTTTATGAGAAAAAATATTATAATATACTATAAATTATAATTCAAATCATACCACGAATATATAAACCTATTTAGTTCACTAATTTAAATTTTTAATTTAAATTGATGTATAATTTTATATAAAAACTTTTTATTATAATAAAAAAAATTAAATATAATAAAATTATTATAATAAAATTTAAATTTTAAATTCAACCAGTAAAATAAATAAGACTAGTCTAGTAACCTAGAATTTAATTCAAACTATGGATAACATGAGCTTTTTCTGTAATTAATTTTTCGGTGATTAGGATTGTACTGAATTGAACACGCGAGAGAAACTAGTAAAATAGTAAATTGTAATCATTATTTCATGCATTAATAATGGTGATTTTCACACTTCCAAAGCTGTCTTTTCACTTGCTTACCGTACTACTCTCTCTTCTCCTTTGTTTGAAAAAACGCCTCAAAAACTTACCAAGTAAGCAACTCCATACTGTGCCACCTCTCTCTCTCTCTCTCTCTCTCCTCCTTTGTTTGCAAAAACGACTCAAAAACTTCCCGAGTAAGCAACTCCATACTGTCACCTTTCCTCAGACCTCCATTTTTGGTCACCAAAACAAAACAAAAAAACCCAAAAATGGACAACCCATCAGACGCCATTGTCGAAACAAGACAAGACCTCATGGTTTCACCAACAGAGCACGATTTCAGAACTGCCCATTTCCTCAAACCGTCTGCTCCTCCAACAACCTCCGTTGAAGAAGCTGAAGCTCCGCCATTTTTCGACTCTTCAACGACAAAAACTTCAAAACCCAGAAACAGAAACTCCCCATTAGAGGTGTCGTTTGATGGGTGGCTTTTCCCTCAAGAAGAGTGGAAAAACTGGGTCGAAAAGCTCTCCCCCAAGTACAAGCAAACATGGGAGAGAGCGGGGATTTACAGAGCAATAATGGGGTCCACTTACAAAGTTATCAAATGCCCAGATTTGGTGCTGGAGCTGGCCAAGAAATGGTCTCCCAAAACCAACACTTTTGTCTTCGATTTCGCCGAAACGACAATAACTTTGGAAGATATCATGCTTTGCGGAGGTTACTCTGTTCTGGGCTGTCCTGTTTTCAACCCACTTGAGGCTTCTTTTCTGCGTCCTTCTGAGCGTGAAGAAATGGAAGAAAAAGAGCAAAAACTGAACGAAGAAAGATTAGTTCTTACCAAGTCTAAGGCCAAGAAACCTTGTCACTATCCTTGGATGAGAATTTTCATGGAGGAGAAAGAGAGAAAGAGTGAGATTGAGCATGAGGCGTTTCTCTCTCTATGGCTTTCAAGGTTTGTTTTTCCTGCTTGTTCTAGAACTGTAATACTCAAACATCTTTTCCCACTTGCGATTCGTTTGGCTAGAGGGACTAGAATCGCTTTGGCACCGGCTGTTTTGGCTAGTATTTATAGGGATTTGAGCCTTTTGAGAGAAAAAATGTTTGCTTCGATTGATTCTAACCATGGTAGTAAAGTTGTGGTTTGGGCTCCTTTTCAGTTGGTTCAAGTCTGGGTTTATGAGAGATTTGTGTTGTTACAGCCTGAGAGGAATTTAGGTGAATTGGGTCAAACAAGGCTAGCTCAATGGCATAAGGTTAAGAAGTTGGAATGTGAGGATGTCAAGGCTGTTTTTAACTCATCTGGCGAGTTTTTCATATGGAGGCCTTATGCCATGGAAATGGAGAACTGGGTTCTTCCCAAGTTTTACAGAGATAAAGAAGAGTGGTTGTTGGTTAATGAGGGTTTGGACGAAGAATTGGAGTCGTTTGCGCTGTGTTTGAGGGCTTCGGAGTTGGTGGGCATCGATCAGTCGGGTCATTTTGTTGAGAAGTATCTTCCACATAGAGTGGCAAGGCAATTTGGGATGGGCCAAGATTTGCCGGGCAGTGTGAGTTGGTATAATCAGACTCATTTTGTTGCTTGGAAAAGTTACAATAAGCCTATGAACTTTGAGAAGCTGTATATTCAATCGAGGTTTTTCAGTCCTGGTGTTACCTATAGATACTTTGAGTGGTGGAATAGATGGAAATCGGGTGGCCAAGATGCAGTTGGGCCGATGTGTGGTGCACTGTCAAAGAGACCGAAAAAAGAGAGCAATACTACTTCTGTCCCTCCTAGTTTTCCTCCAAAGTGTAATGATGTTGAAGTAGGAGGTTCTCATCTGGATGACAAAGTGACACATGAGAAAATGCTTGGAACGGTTGATGCGAAAAGGCCCAAGAATGGAAGTTGTTTTTCGGGTAGTGTTATAAAGAAGAAGCGTCCGATGGAACCAGTTGAGGAAAAGGGCGCTGTGGATAACAAAAGGAAGAGATTAAGAGAAGAGACTGGTGACTCATCTTGTCATCTTGTTTTTTCTCAAAAGTCTAATAAAGCTAAATTTAGGGGCTCTGATCCGCAGGGCAAGTCGACACTCGCAGAAATGTTAAGGCCTAAACACATTGATGATGGAAATATTCCACAGAAGGAGGGTCCTTCTTCAAATGTTGTAAAGGAGACGATGGAAAAAAGGGCGTCAATGGAAGACAAAAGGAAAAGATTGAGAGAGGAGAATGATTTATCTTGTCCACCGGGTTTTTCGCAAAAGCATAACGGTAAAGTTGAAGTGAGGGGATCTGATCCGGAGGACAGGTCGACATTTACACAAATGTTTAGATCTCGGAACATCATCGGCCGAAGTGTAAATGGTAATCCTTCGCCTATAAGGAAACCATTTGAGAAAGAGGCTTCCAAGGAAGAAAAAGTTGATATTGGGGGCTCTGATGTGGAGGACAGGTTGACACTCACACGAATGGTCAAATCTAAAAACATCTACAGAAGTGTTAATGGAAGTCCTTTGCCTATGACGGAACCGGTTGAGGAAGAAGCTGCCTTGAAAGACAAGAAAAGTGAAGTGGTGAGCGAAGAAGAAAGATTGAATGATAAGAAAGGAGAGAGCGGAGAGCTTTGTGAGTTTAATTTAGATGGAGTGGACGCGCTTGAAGCTCGGATTGCGAGGGCTGAGAACTCGATTGCTAATATAAAAGCTGCAAGAAGACACAAAATGTTATTTGGTACGCGAAAAACTAAAGAGAAACCTGGTGTTCTGGAGGAATTGTCTGGTTCTGGCGGATTTTTTAAGTGAATAGGCCCCACATGTACACCTATTTAATTCGTAGACCCGATATAAATATAATTTTTATTTTTATTTTTTTTATTCTTGGGATAAGAATAAATGACCAAAATATTCTTAAAAATTATGCCTGATCAGATTTTTCTTACTGGAAAGATTGGTTGGCAATTTTCTTACAGGGCACACCAGTAAGAACTTTCTGACCGGACTTAGGTTTCTTACCGCTCCCACTAGTCAGAACGGAAAGAAATGACAGACGTGAGTTTTTTCAATTTTGCAGATTACTCAACTCCGAAGAGGCCATGAAATAGTATGATTCTTGTTGGTTTTTCAAATAAAATACCAAACCACGATTACTCAGCATTCAAACAATGAATTAAGCATAAAAAATACAAGATTTGAGAGAATAATGCTCGGACTGTTAATTACCATGGATGCCGGCGATTGTCGACGTTGGTTGGGGCATTCTCCGGCGGTGAAAGGCGGCGCCGCCGGTGAACTTTGGTCGGCAACGTTTCCTCGTGACTGCCCAGCGAAGGAGGGGATTTAGCTCCTCCTTTTCAAACGTTTTTTCTTTTAATTTGAGAGAAAAGGAGAATGGCATTTAGGGAATACACATTTTTTCATTTAATGAAAGGCTTACTCATTGAAACTTTTTATTTTGGAGCCTTACTCATTAAACACATTACACATTTTAAGCCTATTTTTCAAAAGGACCCGGTTCTGGCTCTAATATGGTGTTTACTGACTGATCTTCCCTGCATTATTATTATTATTATTATTATTATTATTATTATTATTATTATTACTTTGGGTAGAACACATGTTGCAAGATGTTAGTGAATCATTGAGAAATAAGAAGTATTAATCATGTTAAAAATAATAATAAATTTGGACCTTGACTTAATTTACATTATTTTGGGCGATTTGATATTTTTGACAAAAACTAAATTAAACTAAATCACTCATAAACAGTTTAATTAGTTTGTGCCTAAAACTAAAATAATTTTCAATAATTCATAAAAATTATAAAATCGTTAATCCATAAACATAATAATAAGATTAAGGTTTACAGTATAACTCAAAAATAACAAGTGTATAAAAGTTCACCATTTAAAGTTTTAATACAAACAATAAAAATATGATAGTGTGTATTTTACAAGTATAGAACCTTTATTATGACCAATAAAAATTAAAATAAATTTAAAAAAATTTAAAAAATTAAAAAATTATATGTATATTTTTAAGTAGATTATTAGACGGTTTAAAAAGTCAAAATCACAAATTAAATGCCCAAAAAATTAAATAAAAAAATAAGCAAACCTTCTAATAATCTAAAAATAATTAACAATTTTATTCTAACACTATATATATATATATTTTTTTTTTGGTCCAAAAATTGGTATTTAAAGAAAAGTGTAGCAGAGCAATTTGTTTGAGGCTGAGTTGCTGTCTCTCTGCGCTCGTCTTTCCACGTTGAACTGAACCTGTGTGTGCGACATAATTTTATTCCTTCCACTATTAGTATTGTCCTTACAACCAATCATAGACCGACAAAAAAAAAATGAAAGTTTGGAAATGGTAGAAAAATGGTGAGCATTAACGCCGTTCATTTCACCAATTTAAATTTAAAATTTAAGTTTTATTATAATAAAAAATAGTCATATTTAATTTTTTTATTATAATAAAAAATTTTCATATAAAATTACATCTCAACTCAAATTAAAAACTCAAATCAACAAACTAAACGAATCATAACTTAATAAAAAACCCATGACAAACAATTGGCGAACAGAAACGACATTGACAATCTCTATTTTACTAACACATACATTCTATTAATATAATATATTATTATTTAAACAGAATATAACATAATAAAACATATATATTAAATAATAAATACAAAAAATAACATAATAAAACTTAAATATTAAATAATAAATAAAAAAAATGACAAAAAAAAAGTGGCGTATTAATATCTCTTAACAAAAAGGGTACATAACCCAGGAAATATAAAAAATTATCTTAAACTCACGGCTCTTATTTATTTATTATTAGGCTATTTTTTAAGATTATTTTTTCTATAATTTAAGTTAAGAATTTGAATTGTGTATGTTAAATAAAAATATTATAATAAAAAATTAATTTAAAAAAAAATAATGTAATAATAAAACTTAATTTATAATTTGAGTTGTAAAAATAATAACTCTTTATATTTGTCATGAACTACGCCGCTTATGTTATATCTATACATATTTAAAAGAGTCAAAATTCTTTCTTTTTATGTGCGGCGGCATAAGAAGAAAGAGCCTTGTGTCCACTTTTTTTTTATTCCCTTTTTATTTTTTTATAAATCTTTATTTGATAATTATTTTCTTTTTATTTTTTTTCTTATTTTCTTTTTGATTATTTCTCAAGTCCTCTGTGCTTGCAGGCATTTAACTTTTTTTACAACATGTTTTTTTAAATACTTTTTTCTAATAATTTTTTTGTGTTAAAATAATTTCTTTCATATACTTAATTTTGTTAGGGTGATTCTTTAGTACACCTAATGTACCGATATGCTAGGGTTTTTTAATCTTTAGATTTACATACTTTTTAACTTTTAAGTGATTTTATGCAGATCTAATGGACAAAAAATTTGACTTACCGGTATGTTAAAGTACCATAGTAGGTCCTATATTTGTTATTATTTGGTTTTTTATAAACTTATCTACAACTTTATGATCAATGAAAAAGATAAGATTTATGACCCACATTAACAATGTAAAATATAGATAAATCGACTAAGTAAATAAATTAACACTCAAATGTTTATATTAACCATAAGTACAGAGTTGAGTGACATTTTCACTACACGGGTGACATATTAACCAAGGCTTCTTGTTGTGCAACTTCCGTCGTTGGCATGGGCCGAGCGTTCTGTTGAGTAAAGGCGTTCTTCATTTCGGCGACCTTGCGCATGAGGGTTCCTTGGGCTCGAGCCATCACCCGGATTATTTCCGCGAGGCCAACCCCCGAAGCCTCAGCTCCATTAGGGGCGGCGGCCTCGTGGTCCGAGACGGACATTTTTGTCCCCTGAGAATCCCCGTCGAGTGTAGTCTTCATTTTCTTACTATTAGTAGGAGCCATTCGGAAGCCCTAGTTTAGCTTCCCCAATGGAGTCGCGAAATGTTGGGGCTCTTTTGGAGAGGGCCTGTCGACGTGGAAGGTATGAAACTCGTGGCCTTGTTTGGTTCGCTGTGACTGTGCACTCACCGACTGACATGGTCGGAGAGCAGCTGAGGGTCCCTCCTGGCGTCGACGGTGGCCAGGATGATGAGGTTGGCCCCGGCTGAGGTAAGTAAAACCCGGACATCCCCGAGGAAGACAGTATCCGAGGGCGACACTTATTGCGGCTTCAGCTCTGGGACGTTGAGGAATTTCGGATGGGGATCTCCCAGTGAGAGTATAGTGAGGGAGAGGAACGTGACCGGTTTATGGAGGAGGTTTCTAAGTGGGTAACAGAGTTATATTTCTCTGTTTGTGAATAAAGCGATCATGACAGACGTAATGTGTGAATGGAGTAAAACAGTCAATCTCGAGGTGTTGGGCTGTTGTTAAGGACTTTTTAGTGTTTCAGGAGCCTTTGTTACCACTGCCAATGGGGAGAATGCCTAGAATCTTGTTCTAGAGGGACTCCATCGGAAGTTATGGAGAATATGATTCCCCGTCGGTCGCTCTGTCAGAAACCAGAAAATCAGAGGAGTTAGAACAGAATACCTTGATCTACCTTCTCTCTCTTTTCCCGTGTATATCCTGTCCCCTTTGAGAGGTTTGGGTAATGGTATTTATAGGCCAGGCTCATGGAGAAAGGGAGGGAGTTTTCCCGCCAGCCAACTAGGACCTTGGCTGAAATTCGCCCTCCAGATATCCCTGTTGGTAAAACATTTCCAGTGAGGTCCAGGGGCATCTTTTGATGCTCTCAGATGAATGTTTGTCTCAGAAAGGGATGTAATTGGTCGCTGGGTCAGGGAATGGCAGCCATCGTGGCTTCGTGGCTGTCTCGGGCGAGGTCAGGGAGCAGCAGCCATCGTGGCTTTGTGGCCATTTGGGCAAGGTCAGGGAGCAGCAGCCATCGTGGCTTCGTGGCCATTTGGGCGAGGTCAGGGAGTGGCAGTCAACGTGCCTTCATGGCTGTTTTGGGCGAGGTCAGGGAATTGCAGCCATTGTGGCTTTGTGGCTGTCTCGGGCAAGGTCAGGGAGCAGCAGGGTGAACAGTGATTTCGCCCCTCCCATTCGCATGTGTTTTGACATTTTATAGTTTTGAGAAACAACGGACTGCCTTGACTCTCTTGGAATACCTAGGGGAGTCGAACAAAAATAAGAAAAAGAAATATATAGAGAAGTACTGTCTTGGGCCTTAGTGCAAGGTAGTGGACTAACAGGTTCTTTTAGTCTGCCTGCAGTAGGTTTTATTTTATTTAATTTCCTCCATTACCCATATTATCTTATTTCCCTCATAGACCCAGGACCACCCCAAGTGGGCCAAGGATATAATTGGGCCGGATAATAATAGGTCCGGTCACATTCCTTGGCCTGCCAAATCACGGCCCACATAAAAGCCCCCGAACGTGGCTTGAGTCCACATACCATATCTGAAGTTGTATTTATTTAATTTGGACCAGGCCGGTAGCTTATAATATAGTTTAAATTGTGTTGATTTAAATTAAAAATTTTGGGTATCAACAATATGGTTATTTGCTCTGCGCCTCTCCAATTTTTTACAGTCTCGATCTTTTTTTTTTTATGGTTAGTAATTTACGTCCAACTATTATTGCATACTTGTACTACTATTGCTTCTTATGCAAGTACCAAAAAAAATTTATTTCCGTTCCCATTAAAGCACCACATGCAAAGAATACCTAATAAAAATTATATGTAACAATTTTTTTTTTTTTAAGTAGAAACAATAAGAAAAAGAAATTATAATAACATAGGTGTGCTATTCAAAATAAAATTGGGTATTGTTCATTTCTAATGTAATGTCATTTTTTTATTTTTAAAGTCATAAAAGTATTTTTTTAACTCACTTACTACTAATTTCATAGTTAGAATTGTTTTTAATCTAAACGTCAATTCTATTCAAATTTACAATTTGTAAGACTGATCTAAACGCTAATTTAGATTATATTCTCTATTCGAATTAAAACTTTAAATACACAACCAAATATAAGTCTAAACTACTGCTTAAATGACATTATTAAAATTTCTGTTCAAATAAAAAAAATTTTAAATCAACACAATTTAAACTAGCGAACTAAACGAAAATTTATTTCATTGATCGTATGATGTTTTCAGAATTTCAAAAGAATTCGGAAGATATTTGAGAATTTTCTTTTGAAATACTTTTTTTCGTTTTAAAGTATATTCTTTTTACATATCATATAAATTGTTTTGTCTGTTTTTTCTTTATAAGGGAAAAAACGTCATTATCCACTTTTATCTCATTACACTTTGTTTCTCTATATTACTTGTTCGCTCATAAAAGTTATGTACTTTAATAACTAACAAAAAACGGGTAGAGGCATCTCAAATCTGTTTATTATATATAAATTGAAATTAACAATTCATTAGAAACACATCAAACTTTTAACAATTTTAGGATAATAAATTTTAAGCGAAAATTATTAGTTTTTAAAACGATACAAAAACATTCTAATACAAACCATATATAACAAAAATTCATAAAACCTTTTAAAATGTTCTATAAAATATATTAATTATGCTAATTAACCGGATTAATGTATATCTAGCCACCTATAATGATAACTTCTTGTATATGTGTATAGATAAACGTAGCAAAAGGCTTATTTTATTGATGTTGTGGAAAATTCCAAGCTGTGTCCAACTAAATCATACTTTATCAGAAAATTTTAGTGGACGTTTAATTCATGGATTCAGAATTATGATTTAAAATTATTCTCAATTTACACGTATTTTTTATGAGAAAAAATACTGTAACAAACTACGAACTATGATTCAAATCATGATATGAATATATGAACTTATTTAGTTTATTAATTTAAATTTTTAATTTAAGTTTATATACAATTTTATATAAAAAAAATTATTATAATAAAAAAATTAAATATTATAATTTATGAAAATATTATAATAAGACTTAAATTTTAAATTCAAATTAACAAAATAAACCTACTAGTCTAGGAACCATAGAATTTAATTCAAACTATGGATAACATGAGATTGTAATGAATTTTTCGGTGATTGGATTGTTCTGAATTGAACACGCGAGAGAAACTAGTAAAATAGTAAATTGTAATCATTCCATTGCATTAATAATGGTCATTTTCACACTTTCAGAGCTGTCTTTTCACTTGTTTACCGTACTACTCTCTCTCTCTCTCTCTCCCCCCTCCTTTGTTTGCAAAAACGCCTCAAAACTTACCAAGTAAAGCAACTCCATACTGTGTCACCTTTCTCTGTCTCTCCCTCTCTTTTCTCCTTTGTTTGCAAAAACGCCTAAAAAACTTACCAAGTAAAGCAACTCCATACTGTGACACCTTTCTCTCTCTCTCCCTCTCTTTTCTCCTTTGTTTGCAAAAACGCCTCAAAAACTTCCCGAGTAAGCAACTCCATACTGTATCACCTTTCCTCAGACCTCCATTTTTGGTCACCAAAACAAAACAAAAAAAAACCCAAAAATGGACGACCCATCAGACGCCATTGTCGAAACAAGACAAGACCTCATGGTTTCACCAACCGAGCACGATTTCAGAACTGCCCATTTCCTCAAACCGTCTGCTCCTCCAACAACCACCATTGAAGAAGCTGAAGCTCCGCCATTTTTCGACTCTTCAACGACAAAAACTTCAAAACCCAGAAACAGAAACTCCCCATTAGAGGTGTCGTTTGATGGGTGGCTTTTCCCTCAAGAAAAGTGGAAAAACTGGGTCAAAAAGCTCTCCCCCAAGTACAAGCAAACATGGGAAAGAGCGGGGATTTACAGAGCAATAATGGGGTCCACTTACAAAGTTAACAAATGCCCAGATTTGGTGCTGGAGCTGGCCAAGAAATGGTCTCCCAAAACCAACACTTTTGTCTTCGATTTCGCCGAAATTACAATCACTTTGGAAGATGTCATGCTTTGCGGAGGTTACTCTGTTCTGGGCTGTCCTGTTTTCAACCCACTTGAGGCTTCTTTTCTGAGTCCTTCTGAGCGTGAAGAAATGGAAGAAACAGAGCAAAAACTGAACGAAGAAAGATTAGTTCTTACCAAGTCTAAGGCCAAGAAACCTTGTCACTATCCTTGGATGAGAATTTTCATGGAGGAGAAAGAGAGAAAGAGTGAGATTGAGCATGAGGCGTTTCTCTCTCTATGGCTTTCAAGGTTTGTTTTTCCTGCTTGTTTTAGAACTGTAATGCTCAAACATCTTTTCCCACTTGCGATTCGTTTGGCTAGAGGGACTAGAATCGCTTTGGCACCGGCTGTTTTGGCTAGTATTTATAGGGATTTGAGCCTTTTGAGAGAAAAAATGTTTGCTTCGAGGGATTCTAATGATGGTAGTAAAGTTGTGGTTTGGGCTCCTTTTCAGTTGGTTCAAGTCTGGGTTTATGAGAGATTTGTGTTGTTACAGCCTGAGAGGAATTTAGGTGAATTGGGTCAAACAAGGCTAGCTCAATGGCATAAGGTTAAGAAGTTGGAATGTGAGGATGTAAAGGCTGTTTTTAACTCTTCTGGCGAGTTTTTCATATGGAGGCCTTATACCATGGAAATGGAGAACTGGGTTCTTCCCAAGTTTTACAGAGATAAAGAAGAGTGGTTGTTGGTTAATGAGGGTTTGGACGAAGAATTGGAGTCGTTTGCGCTGTGTTTGAGGGCTTCGGAGTTGGTGGGCATCGATCAGTCGGGTCATTTTGTTGAGAAGTATCTTCCACATAGAGTGGCAAGGCAATTTGGGATGGACCAAGATTTGCCGGGCAGTGTGAGTTGGTATAATCAGACTCATTTTGTTGCTTGGAAAAGTTACAATAAGCCTTTGAACTTTGAGAAGCTGTATATTCAATCGAGGTTTTTCAGTCCTGGTGTTACCTATAGATACTTTGAGTGGTGGAATAGATGGAAATCGGGTGGCCAAGATGCAGTTGGGCCGATGTGTGGTGCACTGTCAAAGAGACCGAAAAAAGAGAGCAATACTACTTCTGTCCCTCCTAGTTTTCCTCCAAAGTGTAATGATGTTGAAGTAGGAGGTTCTCATCTGGATGACAAAGTGACACATGAGAAAATGCTTGGAACGGTTGATGCGAAAAGGCCCAAGAATGGAAGTTGTTTTTCGGGTAGTGTTATAAAGAAGAAGCGTCCGATGGAACCAGTTGAGGAAAAGGGCGCTGTGGATAACAAAAGGAAGAGATTAAGAGAAGAGACTGGTGACTCATCTTGTCATCTTGTTTTTTCTCAAAAGTCTAATAAAGCTAAATTTAGGGGCTCTGATCCGCAGGGCAAGTCGACACTCGCAGAAATGTTAAGGCCTAAACACATTGATGATG
Organism: Morus notabilis; assembly: GCF_000414095.1. Taxonomy (NCBI): domain Eukaryota; kingdom Viridiplantae; phylum Streptophyta; class Magnoliopsida; order Rosales; family Moraceae; genus Morus; species Morus notabilis. The sequence goes on along the minus strand of NW_010359240.1, from coordinate 216,024 downwards.
GAAATATTCCACAGAAGGAGGGTCCTTCTTCAAATGTTGTAAAGGAGGAGACGATGGAAAATAGGGCGTCAATGGAAGACAAAAGGAAAAGATTGAGAGAGGAGAATGATTTATCTTGTCCACCGGGTTTTTCGCAAAAGCATAACAGTAAAGTTGAAGTAAGGGGATCTGATCCGGAGGACAGGTCGACATTTACACAAATGTTTAGATCTCGGAACATCATCGGCCGAAGTGTAAATGGTAATCCTTCGCCTATAAGGAAACCATTTGAGAAAGAGGCTTCCAAGGAAGAAAAAGTTGATATTGGGGGCTCTGATGTGGAGGACAGGTTGACACTCACACGAATGGTCAAATCTAAAAACATCTACAGAAGTGTTAATGGAAGTCCTTTGCCTATGACGGAACCGGTTGAGGAAGAAGCTGCCTTGAAAGACAAGAAAAGTGAAGTGGTGAGCGAAGAAGAAAGATTGAATGATAAGAAAGGAGAGAGCGGAGAGCTTTGTGAGTTTAATTTAGATGGAGTGGACGCGCTTGAAGCTCGGATTGCGAGGGCTGAGAACTCGATTGCTAATATAAAAGCAGCAAGAAGACACAAAATGTTATTTGGTACACGAAAAACTAAAGAGAAACCTGTTGTTCTGGAGGAATTGTCTGGTTCTGGCTCTAATATGGTGTTTACTGACTGATCTTCCCTGCAAGGTGCTTGAAAATTAAGCTTTTGTGCTGTAACTTGTAGTTTTTTTTTTTTTTTTTGCAAGCGTACAAAATTTCTGTTTTTAACCTAGGCGTATATTGAAAAACAGACTTTTAATGACAACTTTTTGTAGCTTATATTCTGAATGTTTATACATGTGCTTTGTAGTCAGTTGTGATCCCTACTATGGGATTATTATTATTATTATTATTACTACTTTGGGTAGAACACATGTTGCAAGATGTTAGTGAATCATTGAGAAATAAGAAGTATTAATCATGTTAAAAATAATAATAAATTTGGACCTTGACTTAAATAAAGTAAGTTATGATATTGTGATTATGCGTCTATGAACTAAGAACTGGCGGAAAATAATCTAAGGACACGTTTGTTTCTTATATTCGTTTTTAATTCTGAATTATAATTCATGGTTCTCTACAGTGTTTTTTTCTCACAAAAAACACAGGTAAAACGAGAATGATTCTGAATATCTAAACCAAATGACCTCTAAAGGATTTTAACATATTGAAATAAGAAAATGCTAAATGGGATTTTTCTCACAGCTTGATTACTCAGCATTGAGTAAATAATAACTAATAATAATGGGGGTGAACAAGAGGATGTTTGGTAGAGGGATTCGAATCATGATTCGTGATTCGCTACAGTATTTTCTCTCACAAAAAATACACGTAAATCGAAAATGGTTCGAATCACATAGTTTAAATCCTCCAATCATTAAATCCTCATAGCCAACAATTTTAAACTTGCTGGTTGGCTCGTTGGTTGGTTGTTTAGACACTGTCCATAACAACGATCGTGTAGTTTGATAAATATAGCTAGCTGGTTGTTACCAAAACATGGGAGAATATTTAATAATAAAAACAATTGCTTGAACAAAAATGTTAGTTCAAAATTGTGGACTAATTTAAAGAGATCCATCTCATGTTTAAGGCCTAAGGGTATGTTAGACATATAGTACAATCTTATTGGTCATATTTAAAAATTTTACAAATAGCCAAAATTGAAACGATTATAAATAATGATTACTATTACTACGTAATTTTGTAGAATAAAACATGAAAATCATTATGGTAATTACTACTTAATTTTCAAATCCTAAAATATTTCAAGAAATTGTTATATTTCATTTTCATGTCAATATTCATATATATATAGTGTAATTTTTATCATACCATATTTAAATGGTTGGATATTTGGTTAGCAAAATCACATAAGAAAACCCATTATGTCTCTTGACGATTTTTCCTTTTTCCTCCTTTTTTTTTTTTTTCCTTTTAAGATTTTTAAGATTGAAGATGGTAGTTAAACCAATAATGGGTGCCTGGTTGTTCCTTCTAAAGATAGTCAAGTTTGACTCAGCCTTTTGCCTATCCGAATTCAATGGGGACATGGAGGAAGTTCAAGCAAAACAAACAAACCATATGGAAGTTTTTTTTTTCTTTTCTTTTCTTTTCTCTTCTTTTTCTCTTTTCTTTGTTGAGAGACCAGAAATCTAGCTTCTGGTTTTTCCCTGCCCAAAAAGTTTGTTGAATAACTAAGCAGATCAATAATAATATGTCCACCATATCAAACAAATCAAACCATTTTCTTTTGTCTCGAATGTGCTTTTTGCCATTTGAGATTAAATGGTCTTATTTAAAAATATCCGTTTTTGTTTGCTTGTGAAATCCAAGATTCAAATGCAAGATTTGTGTCGTTCTCTGTATGAAATTGTGATCCTCTAGAATCTGTAGAAGAAGAAGAAGAAAAAAAAAGAAAGTACATATATAAATAATAAAAAAAATGAGCTGCTTTTCTTGTTGCATGTCACAAGAGAAACTAGAAAGAAGGTCTTTGAAGAAGAGCATTAAGGAATACCGTGATACAAAAACTTTGGCTTCATTCGCTAATATCTCCTTTAAAAGTGGTAAGTTTTTCTGTTTATTATTATTCCATATCAAAGAAAGCGCTTATTGATTAATATATGTTATTCATTTATGTGCAAATTTTAGTTTTTTTGTCTCTAATGCCTTTAGTCCTTCAATTTATAGAACTGTGGCTTGGCTCTTTGATTTTCTCATTGCCATTTTTTTTTTTTTTTGGAATTTTCTGCAAATTTTTTTTTTCACATTTATTTTAATATTATTGTATCCATAGAAAGTTTCCCTCAAAAAGATGGAAAAAAAATCTATTGATATTTACTCATAATTTCCTGCCGTTTTCTTTCTTTGGTTCCAAAATTTAAGGGTCCTTTTCTTCTTCTTCTTTTTCTTTTTTTTTTTTTTTTTTTTTTTTTTTTTTTTTTTTTTTTTCATTTTTACCAAGAATATTAATTCTAGAGACAAGTGAATGACCATTTTCTTGTATCACATTACAATCACCAATACTCTTATCACTAGCACAATTTTTAGTCTTTTCGTTTACAGATTTATCATTGATTTATTAGAGAGCCCCATTACTTTCTATCACATATCTATGGGAAACAAAACCATTAAAATCATTGGCTGTCTTTAATTTCAAATGTTTGTTTTCTGTATTCGTTCTTGATTCTGAATTATGATTCATAATTCTCTACCATGTTTTTCTTTCACAAAAAATACACATAAAACGAGAATAATTCTGAATTATGAGTCTGAATACAGGAACCAAACGTCAACTTGATTCTGAAACAAAGATTTTCCTTCCCCAGATCATTGATTGCTCAACTTTGAGGCTAATATATTTCTCATTGGCAGATAGTAGCAAACGTAGGTACATAACTGAAGAGATAAGCAAGATTGGCAAAGGAAATATCACAGCACAGATCTTTTCTTTCCGAGAGCTATGCGTAGCAACTCAAAACTTCCACCCTGACCATCTTCTTGGCGAAGGCGGGTTCGGAAGGGTCTACAGAGGAAACATTGAGAGCAAAAATCAAGTACTACTAAAATCCATCATTTTGATCCATTTTATTTCCTTCTTCTAATGTGAAGTTTCTTTGACTAAAGTTTATAGAATCACTTTTTGTTGTCGTCTTACTCAGGTAGTTGCTGTTAAGCAGCTTGACAGGAATGGATTCCAAGGAAACAGAGAATTCCTTGTAGAAGTGTTGATTTTAAGTCTTCTTCACCATCCCAACCTTGTTAATTTGGTTGGTTATTGTGCTGATGGTGATCAGAGAATTTTGGTTTATGAGTATATGCCTAGTGGGTCCTTGGAAGATCATCTTCTTGGTATGTCTCAAATACTTTACTTGCTTCATACGACAAGTACTTAGAAGTTATTCCATTTTCTTTGTTTCCTTCAAAATTTTTCTTACTCTTTTTTTTTTTTACCCCTTAAAATCCAAATTCGTCTTCTACATTGTAATATTTCGAAATGGGCCTCACAATCAAAAAGATCACCATTTTGATTATTTCATTTTGAAATACATAAACTTCTTCATTTCAGATTTAGCTCCAAATAGCAAGGCTTTGGATTGGAATACCAGGATGAAAATTGCAGCTGGTGCAGCTAAAGGACTCGAATATCTACACGAGCAAGCCAACCCCCCGGTTATATACCGTGATTTCAAAGCATCTAACATACTGTTGGACAAGGAGTTCAATCCAAAACTTTCTGATTTTGGCCTTGCAAAGTTAGGTCCAACTGGTGATAAGACCCATGTGTCCACCAGGGTCATGGGAACCTATGGCTACTGTGCACCTGAATATGCCCTCACGGGCCAACTGACGACGAAATCCGATGTTTACAGCTTTGGGGTTGTGTTTTTGGAGATAATCACGGGAAGGAGAGTGATAGACAATGCAAGACCAACCGAGGAGCAGAATCTAGTCAATTGGGTATGTTTATAAGCTTATAATTTTTTTGGCAACAATATATTGTTCTCAGAAGAAAACCATTTTGAAAATGCTTTTGGAGGTCTAAAAGGCATTTTGCACATAAAATGAGGCTAGCACTTTTTCAAGAACAATGCTAAAGGGCGCCAATGATTTTGGAGACCTCACATTAAAAGAGAGTGGGTCCAACATCATGGGGCCCACAAGTGGAGCTCACTCTCGATTAGTTATGGCTTTGAACACCAATGGTGCTCTCAAGAATATTTCTTTTACAGACAGCTTTGTAGTTTTATAATGTTATTTCGAAAGCTTGATTTCCTAACTTTTAACCTCTGCACCCGTGCTTCTACATTTGCTACAAATAAATGTAATAGAGCCCGTTTAGTTCGCTGATTCGAGTTTAGATGTGATTTTATGTGAGCTTTTTATTGAAGTAAAAAAATTAGATGTAACTGTTTCTGAGAATTTTTTACTGTAGCAAAACTCGAATTCTAAATTTGAATCGGTAAAGTGAATGGAGTCAATTCTTTTAAAAACACAATTTGAAATCGGGCCAAGTCTAAAGACTGACTTGTAACTTGGTTAAGTTTCAACTAAGAACTAATCGAATGGATAAATCTGAATTTCGTGAAACAAAGATTTGAACCCTCCAAACTGACCGTATTCATGCTCCTGCTTTGTAGGCACAACCACTATTCAAAGACAGAAGGAAGTTCACACTAATGGCAGATCCATTGCTTGAAGGGAATTACCCTGTAAAGGCTCTATACCAAGCTCTTGCAGTTGCAGCCATGTGTCTCCAGGAGGAAGCGGCTACTCGGCCTCTCATCAGCGACGTCGTGACAGCTCTCGAGTTCTTTGCTTCGAACAAGAATGAGGGAGCAATCATGTCAGAAGAGGTTGTGAATTCAGCTTCTCCAAATAGAGATAGTGATGAAGATATTGATACTGATGATACTGATAGATCAGAAGACAGTACTAGGGAAACAAAAAGTATTTGATCAAAGTGTTTATTGTGTGTTTGAAACTGATCTTTGCAATTGCTGTTTACTCAGATATCAACTTATTTTTATGCTGAGGAACTTGGTTCTTTGATGATTAAGAAAAAAGATACACAGAGAAACCAAAATGGGTGATGATATTGAAATGAAAGAAAATTGAGCTGGGCTGTTTTTAGTTTATTTCTTTGCTTCTTTTTATCAAATCCTAAAGGCCAATTTTTATAAAAAGAAAAATGAGAAAGTCATCTTTTTGATGTAACTTTTTAATTAATATGATGATAACTTGCATGCCGTGTCATCCAGTTTTCATATTGAATTGAATAATGACACATAAAAAAAGACATTATAATTCCGACTCAAAAATGAAATCTTAAATAATTCTGACTCAAAGCTCTTAGGGCATAAATTGTTTTTTTTTTTTTTTTTTGTGCCACCAAAAAATGAAATCTAAAATAAGCCTAAATAATAAACTAAAGATACCTTAGGGCAACAAGTAGCTCTCTCGTATCCAAAAGAGCTTTGATGAACACCATAATAGTCGAGACAATCACAAAAACTTCTAGGCTTAATGCCAACTGATATAAGAGACAAGAGTAATTTCCGACCACAAATAGAGAAGAAATCAAAAATACCACTCAAGATGGTAAAAAAATATGATTTATGCCACTTGACTAAAAAATTGACGATTGTCATTCTATTAATAATGAGAAAACAAAAGGCAACAATTGTATCTAAATAGACCTGCAAAAAATCATGGTGGCAAATCTTGTACTTTTCTCCCCATGAAAATATACTCAATGTTTTGGTCACCCAAAAATGAAATATTAAAATATGTCTTATGGCAAAAAAACAAAAATCACAAAACTTGTAGGTTTATTGTTTTTGGTAGTCTTTCTTGAAGCCTTTCAAACACTTGATTTCTTGTAAGTTTGCTTAGAGGCTTTTTCATAGTCAACCATTCCCCATCTCATTGGTAAATAGATAGTTTTCTGTCAAATTGTAGCTTCTCCAAAGCAACACCACATTTAATTAACCACATGCATGATGAGCTCAATTTCTCTTGCTGATCCCTTGAAATTCTGTATTTGTCAATTCCTTTAGATTTTCATGGTGAAAGTCTCCTGAAGATATCTCTTTCATCTCCCTTTTTTTTTTTGCCATTGCAGATAGAAAACTAGAACCAAACAAACCAAACAACAAATTACAAATGAAAATGATATATATGGTTAATATTAAACATTAAAAGTGAAGAAACGAAGGCGCTTTATTGGGTGAAAAATGTTATCTTGGTAATGCTTATTTCGTGACATGTATAGTATATCTTACTCTTTATTATGGGATCTTAGCATACTCTGTCCTCCTAAATTGTTTCGTGTTTTGGTGAAGTACCACACACCTCTTTTTACTTTTTACACTTTTTTTTTAAACACGTACTTCACATAATTTTAAAATGGTTGAATTTTACTTTCTACGTACTCCTATTATTTCAAAATTACCCCAAATTATATTTATAAGATTGTTAATTATTAATCATTTTATTTTTCTTTTCACACCCAGTATTTTATTTTAATTTTTATTTAATATTATCGTTTTTGTATTTCCCTATTTTTTTAGTTGAAGCTTTAGGCATGATGGCTTTTTTTGTAGAGGAAAAAAATTTATTAAAATATTTTTTTAGAAAACATAAAGGAAACTCAAAAATATAAAATAGAAAGCAATATAATTCAAGAAATAAAACATAAATAAAAAATAAGGCAACAAAATTATTGTATTATTAAGGTATGATTACTAAGAATATGACATGTTGTGACGCCCCTCCTATGAGGCCGCCACTGTAACTTAAACTTTAACTTGTACTTACTGGGGTTTCTTAAAATTTGCGGAACATTTTTTTTT
>NW_010359240.1:179989-197171 GCF_000414095.1 Morus notabilis | reverse complement strand
TAACTTGACCCTTCTGAGTCCATTGGTGCGGTCAATTTCACACCATTCGGCCTGTAACAGTGCCTATCGGGACCGGCAACGTCGGTAAAATCCGACGACTCAAATCTCACAATTCCGGCCATCAATTCTTAAAATTGGATGAGGGGTTTTCTTACCCGTTTCCTTCTGAGTGTTGTGACACCAAATTCACTACGATCCAACGGTTAGATCGTCGGAACCACCTCTTCCCTCCACGGACGACGGTAGTGGCTCCGTTTTCCGGCCAAACTGCGACGGCGACGGTGGCTGCTGGTCGGGATCTACTGGACGTCGGCTTCTGAGTTGATTGGTGGGGGCGGTGACATCCACGACGGCCTGGAGAGAGAGAAACGACGGCGGCGGCGGCGGCGATTCCGACCACCACGGACGGCGGTGCTCCAGCCAGAATCGAGCTGTGAAAATGGATGGGTTTTCTTCGTCTCGCTGTACTGAGTCCATAGGGACTGAAATCATCTCAATCGGAGGTCGGATGGCGGAGATATCACGACGGGAAGAAATGGGAATTTCGGAACTTCCGCCGGCGATTGCGGCTGATTCCGGCGGAGTTGGAGGTCGTGCCGCATGTCGTTGAACTCAGCTCGTCGAGATCTTTCTATTGACACCGGTGGTGTCAAAAATGGAGGTCGGAATCTTAACTTGAGTATTTGGCCATTGATGGTTTGTGTGAGAGAGAACGTGAGAGGAGAGAGAGAATGAGCGAGAATAAGAGAAAGAAAGTGCAAGAACCCTAAAAATTTCACTATATAAAGTATCTGATTAAGGTAAGATTACGTGCCTGATCTTATCCTCAATTATTTCCTCTAAACAGATTAAATTTATACTGATTAGAGGTAATTAGTTTAGCTCACGTAAGTTAATCTACTACTTACAGTCCAATATCAATTTCTGAATAATTCAATATTGTTTTATATTCTTACTCGCGTAATATTTCAAACTGTTTCAAGTCTTGAAATTAATTTTAGACTGAACAAATTCTAAATTTTAATTTTCTGTATTCTATCCCGAGAATGACGTTTCTGACAGTGTCAACTCCCGAGCTCATATTGTATCCATCTACTATAGGTATTTATCTTGTGACTTTAACCTAACTGTCTGGCAATTAAGGATTTTTTTTTTCTTCTTTTAAAATGTTAGTGCGTTTTTTTTTATACGCCGCTAACATCGTGCTGTGCTTAGAGATTCTTGAAATTAAGATTCTCAAACTATACTTGTACTGAAAATTATTCCGCCTTAAAATACGGCGAGAATTTATCGATCGAATTTACTTGATCGAAACATGAACTTAACATGAAATTTGCTATAGAATTTAGGAATACATATATTAATTCCATAAATCCTCCATTCACAATATAACATAATATTTTCTAAGAAAATTCTTGGCTTAAAAATACATGAATTGTATTATTTAAGGTCTAAAATTTTCTCAGTCATTACACATGTGGGGTGTGTGAAGGGAAAAAATAAAATAACATTATTTTTATAATAAAATTTAATTATGTAATTAAATCTATTATAATCATCTTTTTTTGTGTTTTATATGAGTCTTTTCTAAGAAATTTAATTAAAAAAGATATGAAGAATAAAGAGATGTGTATAAATAGAATCACTTTTTAATAAATTATCCTCTAAATTTTTAATTTTAATAATTAACGAATTTAAGCGGGTGATAAATTTGGGCCATAATATTGACATTGTTTGACAAGTTTAAGGAATAAACTATCAAAAGTAAAAAGTTCACGTGGCTATTTATGGCCAAAGTACGAAAGTTCAATGAAATAAAGTGCCAAGAACCTTCCTTTCTGACATTTTTATTTTTAGGGTTTTCTTTTTTTGGGTGCTTTTTGCCTCTTAAACTTACTGAATTGGCAAGTTGCCTTCTAATCATTTAATTATGCTTGCAAAGTGCCTCCAAATCGATAAATAATGCTAAAATTTTAAAAGAAACTTGATCATGACTCAAATATCAGTGTTTTCCTTCAAACAAGCTCATATAACACGTGAGATCAGACATTTATGTAGAAGCCATTTACTTGGGGATACTTTACAGCACTTTTTTAAAGTCCAGAGCGTAATTTTGCAAAAATTAAAAATTTAAGGGCAACTTACAAACCATAAAAAGTTCAGGGTGCATATATGTTAAGTACCTTTTGATTTATTCTCATGATAATACACCACTACTTGTGATAAAGAGAGCTAGTTTTTAAAGATTTTATTATCACAACATAAAAATAATAAAGAACATTGTGGCAGGGTATAAAAATATCCTACGATAGAAAAGAATTTTTAATTGTCAATCATATCCAATAAATATATATAAATGTATGTATTATGTATGACAATTTTAACGGTTATTCTTTTCACATATTACCAAATTTTCGTAATAAAATAAAAGTCGCTTATAAGGATTATAAAAATCAAAGGATATTGTGTCCATTCAATAAGATCATACTACATCAATTAAAATCTTTTAACTGTCATGACTTTTTAATTAAAGTGATATGAAATTTTAATTGACGTTGAGTAATATTATTAAAGTGACATAAAAGGAAATGGATAAGAAAATACTGAGTTGATTGTAAGATACACACATAAGATATGACACAGAGGAAACGACATAAAAAGAAAAAAAGAAAAAAAAAGGAAGAAAGGAAAAAGATAATACTTCGAAAGTTATCTCAGAATTGGCTGTGAAGGTGAATAACAATGATTCAAGTTGAGGAAAATCTCTTGCAAGGCTAGCAGGGGCATAATTTTAAAAGTCATCTTGGTTAAATGCATGTACCTTACACAAGGAAACCCTTTTAATTGGTGCTCCTTGGGGTAAAAGCTGTGGACGTTTGGTTCACAGATTCAGAATTATTCTCGATTTACGTGTGTTTTTTGTGAGAAAAAATATTATAGCGAATCACGAATCACGATTCAAATCATGACACGAATACATCAACAAAATGCGCGTAACTGTTTCCAGAATACTCAAACGACATCAAATTCTTGGCTTCACGAATATCGAACTCTTATTGAAAACGACACCTAAATATGCCCAAGTGCTTCAACTTAAGAGTGTCACATGATAAACTAGCGAACCTCAAACTTCTAAAAGAATAGCATTGTTCAAGACTCAACCACTCAAAGTGACGAGCAACAAGATAACATGTGCAACAAATTTTCTTCATCCACTTCAGTTTTTTTTAGAGTCAAGGACGTAAGTGAAATAAAACCCCACAAATTTTTTTTTTTTTTTTTTACCTTGGAAATTCTAATAAACAAGAGCTCAAAGTCAAGTGCTTTAAGGTGTCTTTTTCCTTGTTCTTCTTGGGAAGCGACCAATCAAGAAATTTAAAAATTTTGTAGTAGTCATAGATATAATTAGGTTCTTTTTTGGAAAAGTCTATCTCAAGGTTTTGAACTTTCTTCTTTGGGGCATATTTTATCCATGTATCAACCATGAAATTGTATTTTTGTTTAGCTGGAAAATAACGTTTAACCCTAAAGGACTTTATCTCGGTTCCGCAATCGAGAGATAAAACATGCTCGACGTATCTTGTGAAGGCCCTGATTCGGAGCCCCGGCATGTTTTTCTCGTCAAAATCGAGTTTCTTCAGCGACGTTTTCCACAAATCTCTCCATGTTCTTGAGAGAATGTTGGTTCTTAGGCTCAAACGTGACACAATGGAACAATTGAACAAAGAATCTCCTCTGTCATTCTTAAAAGGAGGGAAAAAAACATAAAAAGTTTTGCAACTCATTGCAACTAAAAAAAAAACATATCTCACAAAAGTACTATGACATATTAAATTTCACAGACCGCATAAGTCGGCACCCAGAAAGCAACTCTTATCATATCCTAGCTTGCTCCTAACACAAACTATTTAATAAATGGAAAATAAAATCACAAAAGTTTGTTAAAAAAAAAAACAATACAACGAGGAAAAAAAAAACGTGAAAATAACATAAATACATCAAAGGGCATTACCAGCACGATGGGGTTTTAGATAGGGAAGTTCATTGACAAAATATGTAGTTTAGAAATAAAATATTAATAGCGAAGGTTAAGATAGACACATCTAAAAAGCAACCAACTTGAAACGTTGGAGTTGTTTAATATTATTTTAAGGTGGTGTTTATTCTTATAGTTAAATGATACGAGACTCGGATTTATTATATCCGTTACAGAGATATGATAAGAAATCTCAAAAATTAAAACTTTTCTGTTCATTTCACCGATTCGAGTTTTAGTACAGTAAAAAACTCTCAGAAATAGTGACATCTAACTTTTTTGCTACAGTAAAAAGCTCTCTCATAAAGTCACATCTTAACTCAAATTAAAAATTTGAATCAGCGAACTAAACATACCCTTAGGCCTCGTTCACTTTATGGATTCGAGTTTTCAATTCAAGCTGAGATGTGACATTTTCTGAGAGCTTTTCACTGTAGCAAAAAAAGTTATTGTGACATTTTTTAAAAACTTTTTACTGTAAAAATCTAAAACTGCAAATTTAAATCGGTGAAATAAACGAGACCTTAGAATACAACTCACCTTAACCATACTGTATTTGAAACCTTTCTCCTTTTATTTCCTTTGTAGGTCATATCCCTTGGCAAGCGTTCCTCTCTAATCTTATCGATATATTTACACATAAATCACATCAATGGTTGCATAAAGCAAGTTATCAAAGTATATATCACAGGAACCAAAGCCAAATATAATTATTCCTTTTTGGAGAAAAAAATATATTTTCATAGATCGGCTAATTGGGAAGAAATTCACAGTTATTTCCAAGGTGTAGGCAGTTATTTACTAGTTATATCATTTACACTTCATCGTTTACCAATCATATAATTACCTCCATTAAAGAAATCTTTGAGGTCACTCTTTTTTCTGCAGTCATTCTCTTCCATCTTTTATCTCTATTTGGGTCCGATTTCACCATGATAAACGATAATAAAAAGGAAACGGCGATAAAAATAAATGACAATCAAATAGAAAATAACGTCAAACAAGAAACGACAATGAAGTAAAAAAGCTCCCAAATGAGCGAACGACGAAAATGGTGGCAGCGACATCCTGGTAAATGACGACAATCATGAAACGGCAATAAAGAGGAAATAACACAATTAGTAATAACAACAGGGCTATAAATATATACATATATATATATATATTGATGTTAAGAACAGGACTCTATATTATTATTGAAGACTACACATTTCCTTTGATTATTGATGAAATAGGATAATACACTAATATCAATTTTTAGCTCGTTAAAATTCCGATGATGACATGCCACTGGTGTTCTGGTAACAAGTATCATTTTATCGAAAATAAAAAATTGAAAATAACAACCAACATAAAATGAATTTAAATAGAACATATTTACTCATTAAACATAAAATGTATTAATAAATATCAAATTTATTTATAAATACGATATCTATCAATTATTTTAATTAACAAATATAAAGTTTACAAAAAGAAATTTTCAGCTTAAAAATTCAATTTTTTTATTTAACTTCTCAAAATTTTTAATTTTCTCTAAATTATCCAATCACTTATTTCTTAAAAAAAATTAATTTTCAACAGAATAATTAACAATATGAATAATACCAAATAGAGTTTTCAGCACTATAGGTCTATAACGTCTTATTAAACTTTTTGTCTATTCACAATTTACCTTCTAAACTTTTAATTTTGCGCTTAATTACCTAAATTTGTTAAATCTTTTGCAATATGATTCAAAGTGCTAAACTCCATTTAAATTCTTGACAAAAATACCCATCACATTGTTTTCACACCCGTAATACTTTGACAAGTTAATCTCTGAACTTTTGTTTTGGTGCTGATTGATACACAAGTTTAAGTGGTTTGAATGAAAAAGTTGTTTTAAACTAGCACTAGGCAAAATTTTTTAATGTTTTGAACTAAAAAGAGAAGCCCCTTCTTGTTTTTAATATTTTAAACTAAAATTTAAACCACATATTTCAAAATTTTTATTCCAAACTATAAAAGTTCAAACCATCATAGTTTGAACCTATTTACTGATCGGAACCCTTTTAAACAACTAACCTCATTTTTCCGTCACCAATTTAAACAACACTATTAATTTCTGCCATATCAAAATAACATGACAATTTCGGAGGATAAATCGCCAAAATGAAAAATTTAAGAGCCAGCACAAAAAATAATTTACAGTCCGTTTAATTTACTGATTTAAATTTTTAATTTTAATTAAAATATAATTTTATATAAAATTTTTTTATTTTAATAAAAAAATTAAATATAATTATTTTTTAAAATTTTGTACCGTAATAAAACTTTAATTTTAAATTGAAATATTTTAGTGTCCATTTATTTTGTTGATTTAAGTGTATAATTCGAGTTCAGATGTGATTTTATGTGAGAATTTTTTACTGTAGTAAAAAAATTAGATGTAATTATTTTTAAAATTTTTTTCCTGTAACAAAATTTTAATTCTAAACTCGAATCGGTGAAACGAACACTAATGGTAACAGCCGAACGACAAATGCCAAATTGCCAATAAGCAAGGGACGAACAGCTGGCAGCCAGAAAAATTGTTTGTCCGTACACAAACAAAACATAACAACACAATGAGATTTTCCCTCTCAGAGCCGCAGGGTTTTAGCCTTCTCTTCTTCTTCTTCTTCTTCTTCTTCTTCTTCAACTCTCTCTTCAGTCTCTATCTATGGCCATACCCTGCTCTGCTATAGCCTCGGGCCAACCAACCAAAAACCCCCAATAAGCGCCTCAAACCGACCCTTTTTTACGGGTTTTGCCACTGTCGAACCAAACCCATAACAATACAACTCTGGCTGGTCCTTGCCGTTTGACCCATTGCGGGAGACTCATGGAGGCCATGGCCACCGGCGCCTCGTATTGCGGCCCACTGGGTCCCGCCTTCCCTTCTCACTTCTCTCTCCTCAAGAGGCCTTCCTCTTGCTTCTCCTTTGTGGCTCACTCCTATTCCTCTTCTTCTTCTGCTCGCCCTCTCTCAGCTTATTCCGAGGCCGTCCACAGGTTCGGTTCTGAATATCACTTCTTTTCTTGTGTTATTTCGGATTTCTGTTGGTTTTTCTATCTGGGTTCTCTTTATTTTTCTTTTTTGTTGGTGGGATTCTTTTGTGCCAATTTTTTTTTTTTTTTCTCTCTGTGAGTTCAATGGTTTTTTTTTTTTTTTTGCTTGGGTTGTGTATGTTATTGCAAAATATGTGTGCTTAGTCGTGGTTTCTTGATGCTACACTGGAAAACTTGGAAAATATACAAGCATAGAAGGAATGAGTTGAAATAGAGTTGATAATGAGATGGTGACCAGTGTAAAAGGGGTTAAGTTGAATTTTAGCCAATCTTAATTTTTTTAGCACTAGTTCAGCCCATGCTAGTGTATTGTGTGTGTGTCGTTGTTGTTGTTGTTTTTTTTTTTTTTTTTTTCCTTTGATTCTTTTGTGTCAAATGTTGTCCTGTTGCTTCGTGAGTGGAACACTTGTGGTAAGGTTTCTGGGTTGGTTAAAGAAAAGGAGCTCCCTTTGAGAAGTTGTAGATTTTTTTTTTATTTGTATTTATTGGGTTGTATCTGTTTATTTCAAATTTTGTGTTTACACTTGGTTTCTTGAGCATTACACTCTTGATGTCGAGGGATATTTGGACTTTTTTTTTTACACTATGGAAAACTTAAGAAAGATTAAGCACGGGAACAAATTAGTTGAAATAAAGTTGAAGATGAGAGGGGAAGTGTGACTTAATAGTGTTACCTGCTTAAAGGGGTTATCTGTTACTCTTGTGCCTATAATGGAAATAGAAATTGCCACTCTTATTAACATTTTGCTCTCTTTTGTATTGGCACTGAAACAAATTGCAGGCGTGATATCTGCAAAAACCAGAGTTCTGTAAATACTTCCATGTGTAGTGTTTCTTTCACCAATCCATTGGTTGAAGGAAATCCCTTACCGCGACACAAAATTGGGACTAAACAGTCTTGGCAAGAACAGGCTGAAGTGTATAAAAGAAACAGAATGGAAGTCCCTAATGTAAAGTGTACAGATGGTGTGGTGAGTATCACCTACTGTCAAATGAATACGAAAAAGAATGTTGAACACAAACCTTACGAATTTTCTGATGGAAGGAATTTTGATAGTAAGGGAAATTTAACTGTGCCTTTCACTGAAATGGACACTTGGAAGGAGACAATATCGCAAGCACAACACAAGATGAAGACCGTGCCTTCTTATTTTGATAAAGGATCTGAAAGGCCTCCTCATGATTCCAACCATTTGGGGCAAGATAAGGTACATTGTGATGAAGCAGTTGGCGTGAGGAATGCAAAGTTATCACAGAAACCAAAATCAAGGAATAATACGCCTCCTAATGTTGAGAAAATGGTTGCGAAGCTGCAGCAAAAACTTGATTCCAATCAGGTGCTTGCTCCAAATGGAATGCATGATGTTACTGCCGAAGATTTTGCTCTAGATATGAACAAGACCGATGGTCCAAAATCAAGGAATAACACACTTCCTAATGTTGAGAAAAGGGTTGCAAAGCCACAGCAAAAATTTGATTTGGATCAGGTGCCTGCTCCAATTGGAATGCATGATGTTAGTGCCGAAGATTTTGCTCTAGATGTGAACAAGATCAATGGTCATATAATTAATGGTTCAAGTCAGTCGGAATTATTGCCAGAGCAAGGTTCAACAGAGGTAGTCCAGCCTAAGAAGACTCCAAATATTCGTGGGGAGCTTGTTAAATTATACAACAAAGTTCTTGTTGTAAATAGTGTCCCTGTTGCGAGGAAAGTTGTCCAGTTGCTTACTAACTCTTACAGGCATCTTGTCCATGCGTGTGATACGGAGGTATGCAAATTCTACTACAAGTTACCTTTTTCAGCTGACTTAGAACCACTAAAAGCCATTGCCTTTCATGCTTACCTCTTGGCTATGGACATATTGTTATATGTAGAGAATTGAGATCCTATATCGTTGCTTTTGATAATGTTAATAGGTGGCCAAGATTGATGTGAAGGACGAAACTCCAGTTGATCATGGGGAGATTATATGTTTCAGTATTTACTGCGGACCAGAAGCTGATTTTGGAAATGGGAAGTCTTGTATCTGGGTAGATTTGCTTGATGGTGACGGAAAGAAAATTTTAACTGAGTTTGCCCCATTTTTTGAAGATCCTTCCATTAAAAAGGTAGTTTATCTTGCCGATTTAGTTATCTTGATCCATAGAGATCTTGGTATGTGCTTTAATTACTAATAAGTAAATATTGAGGTTTTGATAAATTGTCAATTGAATTGCCTTATCTGTACAATAATCTGAACTGAAATTCGCTGAAGACTATATGAACAAGTAGCTACTTAGTTATCCTCTCATGGTTTGGGCCTAGTACATTGTTGTAAACCTTGTTCTTTCTGAGATTTATTAACATTTATATGCCAATCATAGATCAAGACTGTTGTTTTCTATTGATTGAGTTTCTCTTAATCATTTGTTGTCCTCAATTATTTGCAATCTACTTAAATGTTGTCCTGTATCCAACTCTCTACCCCCAGCCTTCTTCTGTAAGATCTCCTAATACCGTTTTTGGCCAATGTCACATTGATGAGTCCGTAATAACCTTATGGCAACATCCAGTTTCTTTTAATCAGCGTTGATTTTTCCTTGTATTCACCCTGGCTGGTGCAAACCAAGGGGCGTACTTGATTGAGAAATAGGATTGAATAATTACATTACTTGTACACTTTGTAGGTTTGGCACAATTATAGCTTTGACAGCCATATTATAGAGAACTATGGTCTTAAACTTTCTGGTTTTCACGCTGACACAATGCATATGGCTCGTCTGTGGGATTCATCAAGGCGTGCAATGGGTGGTTATTCTCTTGAAGCACTTACGGGTGACCCAATTACCATGTCTGACTCTGGGCTACTCTTCAATGAAAAGGATTTAATGGGTAAAGTGTCAATGAAAACCATATTTGGCAGAAAAAAGTTAAAGAAAGATGGAACTGAAGGCAAATTGACTACTATTGCGCCGGTCGAGGTGCTACAAAGAGAAGAGCGGGTGCCTTGGATCTGTTATTCTGCCCTAGATGCAATTAGTACGCGTAAGCTTTATGTGAGTTTGAGAAGAAAACTATCAAATAAGTCATGGCAAATTAATGGCAAGGCAGCCCCTGGAAAATCTATGCTTGATTTTTATGAAAAATACTGGCGTCCGTTTGGCGAGCTTCTAGCTAAAATGGAGACTGAGGGGATGCTGGTTGATCGGGCATATCTTGCTGAGATGGAAAAGTTAGCAAAGAGGGAGCAAGAGGTTGCTGTTAACAGGTTCCGCAAGTGGGCTTCCAAGTATTGTCCAGATACCAAGTACATGAATGTTGGAAGTGATACACAACTGCGCCAGCTCCTTTTCGGTGGGATTCAGAACAGGTAAATGATACGTGTTTTTGAGATAAGCATCTTTCAAGATCTGATTATGATGGTTTTAGAAGGTTAGATCTTCTCGTGGCTAGTTTACGAGATTGGTCTCTTATGCGTCTGTACTGTCAGAAATACTTATTAGCTTACTGACGGGCCTTGGTTATAACAATGGTAAATGCACTTTATGACATGTAACAAGGATGTATGTTGTTTGCAATATTGACATGATAGAATCCTGGTCTCATATTTTTCAATTTCTTCGTCTTGAAATGTCTTCACGCTCTTTATAAGTTTGAATTTTTCTGCTGTCAAGTTTACTGGTTAAAGTCAACATGCCGGAACCGGTGGTTTTGTATTACTTGCTGCCAAGTTGCAAAGCTGTATCTTTCTCTTAAAAGTAAACTCTTTTTTTATTTTTTTTATTTTTGGGAGGCTAAAACCTATATTTTCATCTCATGTGTATTTTCAGAAGTTGTTGTCATGGTATTTCTTAATCTTGCAGGTGTTTAATGCGTTATGCAAATGTCAAAGCTGCAGATACATACATATATATATATATATCTCTTTTCTAATGACTACACGTGTAGAGGAGCAGAACGATTATTTGCTTTATGGCTTCCCTGCAAAATTTATGTGGACTAAACTGTCAGTATGCCAGAGATCTATGCACAAAAGTGAAATCTTTGTGAAGAATATCATTATTGTGGAGTTCCTAGCTATATGTGGACAATAAGATCTATCTATACAGTGATAAAGTTTTATTTAAACCATATTGGTCGCATGGGACTCTTGATTATTTTTTCCTCAATTTGTGTAGAAAATGCAACTTTTATGCTATTCTAGAGCCAGAAAATGTCAATTAAAAGTATTATCATGATACTGTTTCCCAAGAGAATCTCTAATTACTTGGTTATTTCCTGTGGCAGAAAGAACCCTGATGAGAGTCTTCCCCTGGAGAAGACTTTTAAAGTTCCAAATGTTGATCAAGTGATTGAAGAAGGAAAGAAGGCTCCATTAAAATTTCACAATATCACAATACATAAAATTGAAGCTAATTTCCCTGTGGAGATGTACACAGCGAGTGGTTGGCCCTCAACCAGCATAAACGCCCTAAAGATTTTGGCTGGGACGGTCTCTGCAGAATTTGATTTCACGGGTGATGCCGAACACTCAGAGTCCAGTGTCGAAGTCGAAGGTGATATTGATGCAAGCGTGGATGAAATTTCTGAAAAGCAAGAACCAGAAAAGCAAGAAGTGAGCAATTCTGCTTATGGAACAGCATTGGAAGCATTTGATACGGAGGAGGAGGGAAGAGAAGCATGCCATGCCATTGCTGCTCTGTGTGAAGTTTGTGCCATTGATTCACTAATTTCCAACTTCATCCTCCCTTTGCAGGTAAATTTTTCTGTTACCATGCTGTAGTACTTCTCTTGACCATCTTTTTAATTCATATATGCAAAATGTATAGCAGTAAGCTTTTAATTGAGTGGTTGGAGGTTCGGATCCTACTTGGGGATGTTTGATTCATTATGAATTCTTTAATTCCGAATAAAAGGGTTTGCTTTGACCGTTCTTTGGTTCCGAATGAAAGGGTTTGCTTTGACTGTCAAGAGTCGTTCGCCATGTCTTTGTTTCTATTGAATTCCTGTATAGGAAGTGGATAATTTCTCCATGTCTCTAGTGTTTTTGGGAGAATGTGTGGTTGGAATTCTCCATTTTCAGCCCTATTTCCAGCTTTCTACGGAATTTTCCCAAATAACACCATCTTTTCAATTCCTATTTATTACTGGCAAATTCTATATAATGTCAGAGGCCGTACCTTTATGGATTTCTTATAACGTTGTGGGAAACAAATAGTCAAGGCTTTAAACTAATTGCAGGTATACGCTCATGGCTTTAAACTAATTGGAGGTATATGCTGTTTTCTGTGTACCACAGGGCCGCAATATATCAGGCAAGGATGAGCGTATTCATTGCTCGCTAAACATCAATACAGAAACCGGGCGCTTATCTGCTAGGAGGCCCAATTTGCAGGTTGTTTTCTCCACTTGAAATTGAAACTATTGTTAGATTCAGTTCAAGTATGAGCATGGCATAAATTCTTGTAAACTCTAAACTTTACCACCACACTGAGCAACCAGGGATCGAGCTCGAGTGGTCATAGTTTCCGTTGATTTTTCGTTCAGCTTCATGTCCAATAAATTATTTGGTTCTTCAACCTATCTGTTGCCAATACCCAAACTACATTGGAGATTTGGATGGTGATCACTTTTTATTTATTCTTTTTCCTATTTTGCTGAATCAGAATCAACCTGCTCTGGAGAAAGACCGATATAAGATCCGTCAAGCATTTATAGCCGCACCTGGAAATTCCCTTATTGTTGCTGACTATGGACAGGTGAGTTATTGGTATTGCGAGGGTGGTTCCTAAATTGAGTTTCATTTGTTTATTGATATCTGCTGGTATCGCAGTTGGAACTTCGGATTCTGGCTCATCTGGCCGATTGTAAGAGCATGTTGGAGGCGTTCGAAGCTGGTGGAGATTTTCATTCGAGGACAGCAATGAATATGTATGCCCATATTCGTGAAGCCGTTGAGACAAAACAGGTTCTTCTTGAGTGGGATCCTCAACCTGGAGAAGACAAACCTCCAGTTCCATTGCTGAAGGTAAATTTTTGCTGATTCATTTAAAACAAATTTTAAACTATATTCAAATAAGTTGGTTTAATTAGCTTAAGTTAGATCACTTAATTGGAAAAATTTAGAGCTATTCAGTTCGACTCGGTTTTTTAACTCACGATACATGTGTGTGTATTTTTCTTTTCAAGGATGCATTTGGTTCTGAAAGAAGAAAAGCGAAAATGCTCAACTTTTCAATTGCATATGGGAAAACTCCAGTTGGACTTGCCCGGGATTGGAAGGTACCGACGGAAGTTCACAACATATTGTTGCTATTTTTATTTCTCTCTTTTTGCCTAATGTAAAGATTGATTCAATCAGCTATTATGGGTCTCAGGTTTCTCTGGAAGAAGCAAAGAAAACTGTTGAACTCTGGTACAAAGAAAGGCAAGAAGTGCGAAGATGGCAAGAGAAGCGTAAAGAGGAAGCTCGCCGTGACAGATGTGTTCGAACCTTGCTAGGACGTGCCCGCTGGTTCCCTTCAATGGAAACCTCTACTTATGCTCAAAGAGGTCACATCGAAAGGGCTGCAATTAATACACCCGTGCAGGTTGTTCCTCAAGGCCATCTCTCTCTCTCTCTCTCTCTCTCTCTCTCTCTCTCTCTCGCCCTCTCTCTCTCTCATGCTGATTGAGTGATAAACTGTAACAGGGTAGTGCTGCTGATGTTGCCATGTGTGCCATGTTGGAGATCTCCAAACATGAACGTTTGAAGGAGCTTGGATGGAGGTTGCTTTTACAGGTATAGTTCATATCATACACGCCCATATATTTATTACATATTAAATACCATACATCCGCTGCTTTGTTTGGCAATATAATTTCTTAGAACTGGTGTTTTACTACTAGCTGCATTTAAATCACCCGCAATTTACTTGGCTTTTTCCGTCTGTAGCCATCTTTATTTGGATGGAAAAATCACGCTGATATCCCCTGATTTTTATCAATATTACAATGACACCCCTTGATCGTTAATGTTTTTAGAATGCCCAAAATGCCCCTCTATACCGATAAAAACAGCTCTCTAAAACATGCCTTGAACTATGACACCCCTTGATCGTTAATGTTTTTAGAATGCCCAAAATGCCCCTCTAAAACGATAAAAACAGCTCTCTAAAACATGCCTTGAACTAATTCACTTGTAGCAGTATGTTGGTTTTATGAAATTTATATTGTTTGAGAGATATAATTGTTATTTTACGCATATTTTAGTGGTCGAAACTGTGTTTTAGTTTTGGAAGACGTTTTCCTGATTTGGATTTTGCCTTTTCCCCCTACTTTTGATTTGTTCAAAACATTTTTTTTTTATTTCCGGTTAATTTCTCATACCTGCTACTTGCTAGGCCTCTGATAGAGACTGAAAATTCTATTTTTGCAACAACAGGTTCATGATGAAGTAATCTTGGAAGGGCCATCAGAGTCAGCCGAGGTCGCCAAGGCAATTGTTGTCGAGTGCATGTCAAAGCCCTTCGACGGCAAGAATATCCTCAATGTTGATCTTGCTGTTGATGCCAAGTGTGCACAAAACTGGTATGCCGCAAAGTAAACGATTACCGCTTTGGATCCGAGGCTTCCTACTCACTCTAGTTTCGCAGATTAAATTTGTGATGATCCAAAAAATCGCCATCTGATTGCCAGCCCGGGTAAAGCGCTAATCCAATGGAATTGAGTTATATCAGGCTGGTGTGAAATTTTCCATCATCTAAGATGATGTGTCTGTCACAAACGGCCAAGAATTAAATTATTCTGAGGGCCTCATCTGCTGCTGTATCATAAAAGGTTTTGATTGCGTTGAATGTAATCTTGTGGTATTGAGCGCCAAGATATGCGTACCTTGTACATATGAAAATTTCATTGTCTGTTTCTGTTAATATCATCAAATTCTGTTTTTTGAGCAAGAAATAACTTTTGTATAACAGTCCATCAAGAGGTCACAAAAAATTTGAATACGCACGGTTTGAATTGTGGTTCAAACACAATCAGGGTCAAAAACCTCTGATCAAAACCAAGCAGCAATGATATATTCTGAAAAGAAGTTACAAGGCAAAAATATACATTAATTTCCAAATTTGCAAGAAGTTACAAGGCAAAAATATACATTCAATACACACGGCTCAATGTTTCATGGTTCAAGACTTGAAACAAGTATTGGAGCCTAAATGAAAAACAAAGTATAAAAATATTTCTCAAAGCTATGAATTTATAGGGAAAAAACTATTTGTCATGCTGTTGCACATCAATTCCCCAGGATGATGCCAATTGCATCACAATTTGGTCAGGCATTGCACCTTCCCAATCCTCTGGTGGGTCCATGGCTAGAGAAGCAAAGGAAAAAAAAAAAAAAAAAAAAAAAAAAAAAATCAGACCAATTAATCTCAAACCAATATATGAAGAATTTCCATAGAAATTAAACCACTCCATTCAGAAAATAGCAGCATTTTCAATGCTTACAAACTAAAAAACAAAAAACTAGAAGGCTCGTCTAGGGAAGTATAGCTAAAGTTGCTTGATTTTCAGTGCTGATCAAATGCATTTCTGTGACATAGCATATCAACAAGCTCTTAAAAGAAACTAGCCAATGAAAACTTGAGGAATATGAATACCTGTTGAACCCAAGACAAACAGATGTCAAACAAGTTCTGCTCTGACAAAAACTGATTAACAGCATGCATTACTTCGCTCACTACTTCATTTGTCAGTTGGTCGATCACAGGACCGGATCTGTCCATTAGCTTTACAAGCAAGAGATCATCCCCTGTAGACAACACTTCAGCATAGGCTGTATCCATATCACCAACTTGAAGGGCATCCATTGCATTAGTCCAAGAGGTCCAAACTGGGTCCCGCTCTTGCTCGACATTGTCATCTCCCAAAGCCTCTGCAGTCAACTCTGGGATGGCTACTCTGGCTGTGCGAGATGCTCCATTGTCCTCTCCAGCGACCCGAATCGCTTCTAAGGTTGCCTCGTCCTTTGAAGCCTGCCAAACACTTCTTGCTGAAGGTCCCTCGCCAAACCTAACAGAGTCAGCCGAGGTCGCCAAGGCAATTGTTGTCGAGTGCATGTCAAAGCCCTTCGACGGCAAGAATATCCTCAATGTTGATCTTGCTGTTGATGCCAAGTGTGCACAAAACTGGTATGCCGCAAAGTAAGCGATTACTGCTTTGGATCCGAGGCTTCCTACTCACTCTAGTTTCGCAGATTAAATCTGTGATGATCCAAATAGTCGCCATCTGATTGCCAGTCCGGGTAAAGCGCTAATCCAATGGAATTGAGTTATATGAGGGCTGGTGTGAAATTTTCCATCATCTAAGATGATGTGTCTGTCACAAACGGCCAAGAATTAAATTATTCTGAGGGCCTCATCTGCTGCTGTATCATAAAAGGTTTTGATTGCGTTGAATGTAATCTTGTGGTATTGAGCGCCAAGATATGCGTACCTTGTACATATGAAAATTTCATTGTCTGTTTCTGTTAATATCATCAAATTCTGTTTTTTGAGCAAGAAATAACTTTTGTATAACAGTCCATCAAGAGGTAAAAAAAAAAAATTGAATACGCACGGTTTGAATTGTGGTTCTAACACAATCAGGGTCAAAAAGCTCTGATCAAAACCAAGCAGCAATGATATATTCTGAAAAGAAGTTACAAGGCAAAAATATACATTCATGTCCAAATTTGCAAGAAGTTACAAGGCAAAAATATACATTCAATACACACGGCTCAATGTTCATGGTTCAAGACTTGAAACAAGTATTGGAGCCTAAATGAAAAACAAAGTATAAAAATATTTCTCAAAGCTATGAATTTATAGGGAAAAAACTATTTGTCATGCTGTTGCACATCAATTCCCCAGGATGATGCCAATTGCATCACAATTTGGTCAGGCATTGCACCTTCCCAATCCTCTGGTGGGTCCATGGCTAGAGAAGCTTCGTGTAGATTTAATAAAATCTCTTTCTTCATCTCCATGGGAATGCCCAAGACGTCTGGTCCATGTTCTAATACTATTTCCGCCAACTGCGAAGCGAAGAAA
>NW_010359240.1:174494-179346 GCF_000414095.1 Morus notabilis | reverse complement strand
CCAACCCTAACAGGTCCAGCTCCTTGGTCCCAGCCTCTGCGGCTGGAACCCTGATCATTCTCATGTTCTGCCTTGGGTGATCTACCGTCTGTCGAACCACCAGTTAGGGTCCTCCTCGAGCCATTCTGCCCGTTTCTGGAAGCCCCATATGTAGGATAATCCCAGGCCTCGTTCATGTCTGACCTCCAAGGAGGACCCCGTCCCCGCATGCCTGAAGCAATTCCATCAATTTGGGCAAATCTTTCCCCGAAAGGAATCCGCCCATCCCCACCCCTTCCAAACTTGGTGCTAGAGTAATCAGGGAAACCATTATACTTACCTAAAGGCCTATTAGGTCCGTCAAATCCCATCGCGAAGTGACTTCCTCTCCTACCTGAAGATATTGACAAATCCCTCGCCATGTCTTCAACAACTCTCTCAAGACCCCTTACTCTGTTCTCTAGGGTTATCATGCTATCATGCGATCCACCCATGAAATCCTGCAATATAAAGAAGTATCAAACAATCCCGTAAAGCGTGCATAAGAACTGATATATAAATGCCAGCTTTTAGAGAGGTAAAGCTAGAAAAGGTAGAGAGGAGAGCACCTGCAGCATATTCATTAGATGAGCTTGTTGTCTCTCCAGCTGCAGCAATTGCCTTTGGATTGCGAGCCAATTTCCTTTATTATTGATGAAAGACCCTTCAGATTGACCATCAGATTTGGAGAAGCCGGCACGATTGCTAGACGATTCTCTTTGGTTTAAATCATTCCTATCATCACCACCATCGCTTGGTCTCATTCTCGAGTCTTTTCCATTTTCTGGCCATTTCTCCCGTGCTAGGTCATCAAACTCTCGCTGTTTGTTCCGAAACTTACTACTGAATGTTCCATGGGAGTCATCAGACTGTACATTTCCATTGCGGCTTGGCCTTCCCTTTGGATCCGCATTCGTTTGATCTGCCTCTTCCTCGTTATTCAAGCTTGAAGTGTTGAGATATCTCTGAGGAACAACCACTTCAACAGGCAAATCATCCGAACCCCTTGTTTCTAGTTTCTGAAAGAATTCCGGGTTTAGCACTTTGTCACTTAAGGCAGGTGCTTTCTTCTTCAATATTACAACCGCCTTGTCTGGAATACCACCAACATTCACCTTAGCATCTGAAGTTGGGGAAGTACCATTAGACGAATCCTTTGCTGATGACTCTTTTCTCTCACCCTGCTTCGGATCTTTCAGCTCACCCTTTTCTGACGTCTCAGTGGATTGTTTTTCTTTATTTTGAATATCACCAGAAAAGAAATTATGCAATTAGACATAAGGGACGAACAATTGGAAGATCATGGTAAATAACCAAAAATAACAAGAAACATGAACAAAAATAAAAACTATGTGCCTACCATGAGAAGAGGCTTTCTGGTCCTCTGGAGCTCCATCTCCTTTCCCTGCAATTTTTTTCCACAATTGCAATGCCTCTGTCATGCTGTCTCTGACGGGTTTTATCTGTCAAACGAACCAATCATTTTTGGATGCTTATGCTATACAAGACAACAAAACACTCTTATCACAGTGCTTATTACTGTCCTCAAACAATAAGTTGAAAAGGGAAAAGCTGCAATAAAAAGTTGAGCACATTTTAAACCAGTTGTGATTGGCCTTTTTGGAATGCCATTATGCTCTCAGAAACAACGTCTCTAAATTCTCGACCATCAATACTTGATCGTTTCATCTAATTCCATTATAGTTGACCTGCTAGCCTAAAATAGTATTCCAGGAGAATCCACGTAATACCAGGATCTTGAAACTGTTGCCCCCAAAAATAAAAATAGAAAAAAAGGCAAAGAAAAGAAACAGTTTTTGATATCTATTTCTGTCACCTTTCAGCAGGGAAACAGTTTCAGAATGTCTCATTATTGAGAACTTGAAGTGCCAAAGATAGTATTGATGTCTGCATATCCTCATTGCAGACTTACAGAAGAAGAGATAAAAAGAAAAGCTACCTTGTCAAAACGACAAGCTTCGAGTGCAGTCAGCGTGGAAGCAGCCCCATCTGTAATTAAGTTGCTAGAATACAATGCCAAGGAAATTAATGCA
This sequence comes from Morus notabilis, assembly GCF_000414095.1. NCBI lineage: Eukaryota > Viridiplantae > Streptophyta > Magnoliopsida > Rosales > Moraceae > Morus > Morus notabilis. The sequence goes on along the minus strand of NW_010359240.1, from coordinate 177,274 downwards.
TCGGCTGCTGCTTTACGTGTTGCCCAATCTGAACTCCCAAGGCATTCGTGAATACTTTGCAATAGATGTTCAAAGCTCTGCGGAGCAATTGCTCCCACCTGCAACAGTTTATGACCCTTAGGAACTGCCTCACATTACAAAAAACCTAAAACATAAATGTTACACTGTACTCATGTTCCTCGGGTAGAACCCCGCAATAACTACGCAATTTGAATTTTGAAATGCCAAATGGTATGGATACCTATGCATGAAAATTTCACATGTATGCTTGGAAAAAGAAATGAAGCGATAAAAAGGAGAATATTGGAAACCCTTGGAAAAGAACTTCCTATCACATGCTCTTACAACCGGTACAAAACAGAAAAGAGGCGAAAAGATGAGCCTTTTTATCTATATTATTATAACCCAAATCCCAAAAATCCCCTTAATTCACTTAGCAGGCTAAAGTTCGAAAAAGGAGTCCCTGCCAAAGCCCACAAACATATGATATCAAGACAATGTAAATGACTATTATAACTTCAAAAGAATAAAATGGCCAAAAAATCCATAGCCACACAAAATCCCATCTGTCTTAACAAGAATTTACTCAATAATTCACTACTTTCATAAGCATTTGAACACCCTACCATTCCAGCAATCTACATTCCATGACCTTGAGTGCCAACTAGATGAATGAGCTTAAGACTTCACATAACTATCCCAAATCCAAAGGAACTAAAATGACCAAAAAGTCGAGAAAATTTCAAAACCCACACATTTAGAACTGGCAGCTCAGAGGGTCATTAACCTGTACATGTATTATCAACACTTTTACCATGAACCCCATCTATCTTAACAAGTTTATGACAATGTTCCGTGCAATCACTAATCCAAAAACCCACACAACACCAATCAAAAGTCAAACACAAACAAAACCACCATGTTAAGTATGTAGAACCTAATTATTGCCCTAACGCAAAGTCAACACGTAGATCGACCTCGGTCATTAAAACACCAAGTCGCCGACATGTTTTCGTAAGGGTACATTCGTCTTGTAAACCATGTATTTTTTATTGTGCAAATTATACTATCTTCGGGGATGCTAAATGTAGTCATTAGTAAAAGTTGGAGAGAAAAACACATTTAGAGAGTTTTTTTCTCTTGTAATCTTCTTATTCATCATAATAAAATACCAACAATGGATAAAAATAGCTCCCACATTGAGTAGGGTGAACCACTATAAATCGTGTGTGCGCCTTGTCGTCTCCTTATTATATTGCTCTCGTTCCTAAAGATTAGGACTTTAATCCATAACGCACAAAATCAACACAAAGAACATTATTATAAGCAACCTACAAAAATAAAATAGAATTAAAAAGAAAAAAAGAAAAAGAAAAGAACCTGGGACAAACTGGAAACGACAGGCAAAAGAGAGGCCTTGGCGAGGAAGTTGGGATTGTTGAGGAGCTTGCAGATCCTGGGGCAAATCTTCTGGAATGCCGTCACCGGCGGATCAGCGGCGCACTCCACCATCTTCGCCATACACAGGGCCGCACCCGATTGCACCCCCTTGTTCTGCTCCCCCATGGCCTCGAACAGCGGCCTCACGAACAGCCCCACCACCGCCGCCGCATTTTCGCCGCTGCCTCCATTGCCACTTCCCTTCAAGTACAGCCCCGAAAGCGCGCCAATGGCGTCGCGACACGCGTCCCGGACGGCGGAGTCGGTGTCCTTAAGTTTTCTCACGACGTGGGAGATGATCTTGGTGAGGTGGGCGGCAGCGGCGTCAGAGTGGGCGGCGCATACGGCGGTGAGGAGGCGGAGAGACTCCTTCTTCACGGCGGGCTTGGGGTCGGTGGCGGAGGCGTCGTAGAGGCAGTTAAGGAGCATTGGGATTCCCTCCGGCGAGAGGGTTTGGGTGATCTTCTCGAGGTCGTCGACGGCGATTTGGTGGGTGTCGCGGTCGGAGAGCTTCGAGAGGGAGGTCAGGATTCGCTGCTTCATCTCCACCATTGCCAGGTGGGACGACACCGAAAATGATGATGATGATGATGAAGATCTCGACGGTGGCGGCTGGTTTGATGGGTTTTGTGGTGGGGGTTTTGTCGGCTTTGTTGAGCTGATTCTTTGGGAACTCATTTTTGTGTTTGTGAGGGAAATGCAGATGGGTGGAGCAGAGTTTTTAGAGAGAGAAAGTGAGGAGAGAGAGAGAGGTGGAGTGAGAAGCAAGAATGTTGTTTTAGTTGACAATCATTTCGAAAGGAAAATTGGAACTTGCGGGGAGCGATGAGTGAGATCTAGAGAGAGAGAGAGAGATGAAGGAAAGAGAGGTTTTGGTGTGGAAAAGCCAAAGGAGGAGTAATGGGCCACAATGGTGGTGTTTGTTTTTGTTTTTGTTTTTGTATTTGTTTTGCAATGGAGCCTAGAAAAAAAAATGTGATTTTTTTTTTTTGGTTTTTTTGGTGGGAGATTATTTTTCAAATTTTACAGTTGATTATACTTGGCATCTCTTGACTAAAATTGTTTATGTCCAATTTTTCAAAAACAAGAAAATTACACGCATATTTTCGTGGATAATTTTTTGGGTATCATTAAAAAAAATACTCACATTTTTTCTTTTAAGATTTTGCCCCATTAATCGCATCAAAATTATATTAAAATAAAAAAAATTATAAATTCTTATGGTCTTAGTGACTTCACTCCCCTTCAAATTTTAAAAAACTAGAAAAATGTCTGATTTTATAGGTTTTTCTCTTTTAATCGTAAGTTCAAACATCAGTTCAAATCTTTTTGTTATAATG
>NW_010359240.1:111779-172922 GCF_000414095.1 Morus notabilis | reverse complement strand
GCTTTTTTTTTTTTTTTTTTTTTTTTTTTTTTTTTTTAGAGATATATGTTATTTTAAGGGTTTGTCTTTGATGCTTCTCAGATAAGTAGAAGTAAAAGTAAAGTTAGAATTGATATTACACCTCTTATTTGTTTGTAAATTAGTCTTATAATCTTATGACTCGTTAAGGTTGTAAATTGGCTCTTCCAAGTTTGTTTTCTGTGAATGTCTCGTAGAAGGTCATAGAGTACAGTTGGAATGTTGCAATCAAAGATTTAGAGCTGAAAAAGTAATCTGGTTTTGAACAAAGGGGTATTACCATGGGTTTCTCATGCAAACCTTTGGGGCCTTTCAAGGCCTGCTTTTAATTCAACCTTTTTCTTGAGCCAGGCCCGTGTCCTCTTACGAGTTTGTCCAAATACAAATGAGTCAAACACACATTTGAGAGAAGGAGAGAATGTAGTAAATAACAGATTTTTTAAAATTAAATTAAGTAAATAATATATTTTAAAATTAATAAAAAGATTTTTGTGCACGTAAATTTTATTTTTATGACTGGTCAAAAGATTTTTTTATCATGTAAATTATTTTTTTTACCAATCATAAATGAACTATTTACGTGAAAATTTTTTATTTATTTTACATAGTTTTAAAATATGTTATTTATTTAATTTACTTTCAAGAATTTACTATTTGCTACAATTTCCCTTCACATTATATGTAGTAAGCTAAATTACAAGATAAATATAGGAAGAAATACAAAAATACTACTTGAACGGTGTGATCTTTATAATAATATCACCTAATGGTATAAATTTAACATCTGTATCACTCAATTTACCAGAAAATATCCTTATAGAATATTTTTAATATCCTATGAGATTAACTTTTCTTCTCAACAAAGATGAGCGGGCATCTTCGGCTCCGGTTTTTAGAGAGTATTTTGGTAAAATGTAAAAAAAAAATAGATAACATAAATATGAAATTCTTAAATTTTAGTGGCATACTATGTTATTTTCTAAAAAATATATAAGATGGTTGAATGAGATATCCAAATTTTGGGAGGTAATTACAAAAGAGAAAATTAAGGAATCTTTATCCCTAACTCCCTTCTTCTGTTCTCACTTCTTTTGTTTTAGGTGAGTTTGCTGGGTTTGTATTCAAAGATACAATTTCTACATGAATGTAAAATACCATTTTAAGATAATGTGAAAGAACAAAATATCCAGTTTGGATTTCATTTGTTTCTCGTTTTCTCGTTTTCTTAACCATAAATCGGAGCTTGTCATCTTGGCAAGGCCTTGTTTTCTTCTCCCTTCCCACAAGGCATGCGTGGATTTCCTCCCTTCGTGTGAGGTTGAACTTGATCACCTCAATATGCAAGACACCAATGCCGGCCTCCTTCCTCCGCACGACACTACCATCGTTCGAAATTGATTATGAAAATCAAGACATTCCCGGGAAGAGATACAAAATGCATTCTACTTGTCAGCTTAATTTTAATACATTGGATTTTTTTTCAGGGTAAAGGTTCAAACTCTAACCACTAGGCTATACGTGCAACCACATTGGGGTCTCGTTCGCTTTGCGGATTTGAGTTTTCAATTCGAGTTGAGATGTTACAGTTTCTGAGAGCTTTTAAATGTAGCAGAAAAAGTTAGATGTGATATTTTTTGAGAGCTTTTAACTGTAAAAATTTAGAACTGAAAACTCAAATCGGCGAAATGAACGGAGCCTAGATAGTTGCAAATTGCAATCAAGATTTAGAGTTGAAAAGAAAATCCATTTTCAAACAAAAGCGGTACAACTATGGGCGTCTCATGCAAACTTGTAGTGTATTTCCAAGGCCTACTTTTTAATTCAGCCTCTCTCTTGATTCAAGCCGTGTTCTCTTACCACCTCATTTTTAATGAATATGAGCCAACACACATTATGTATAAAACTATACATTACTTGAAACTATATTAGATGATTTAGGGAGATGTTCGAATTTTAGGAGGTAATTATAAAAGAAAAAATTAAAAAATTACTAATCTATCTCCCTAACCCACTTATTTAGTTTTGGGGTCATGAGTTTGTGAAGTACCACTTCTATAGGGCTTGTACAATTTCTATACAATACCATTGGACATATGTTGGTAAATTAATGATATATTCATCAATTATTTCCAGTACTAATCAATAGTTTACTGTAACACCTATTTTTCTAAACCGATAAAATTCTTAGAAGTAGATGTTAGGAGTTAACTTGAATAATGTTATAGTGTTATATATAGTTAATTCTAACATTACATTGAGTTATATTTTACAGGTGAACGCGGCGAGGACTCGAGGCGCTAAGAACAAGTTCATGCCATGTTATAGAAATTATATATATATGTTCAATTTTTTTTAATGATTTGATAAATGAATATATGTTTATGATATGATGTACTTCATGTTATAATGCATGGAATTAAGTGTTTTAGGAAAATTCTAAGTTTTTCCTTAGTTTTTCGTTTTAGACAAAAGAACAATTTCCATGAAGTTAATTTCCAGCTCTATTTTGGACTTTTAAAATTCTGAAATTATTCCATAGTCTATACAAAGTTGTAGAGCATTTCATGCTTTTCAACGCCTTCTCATTTGCGCAAATTGGACATCGGAGTAAGAAGATGTGGCCAGTATACCATCAGGATACCCAGCAGTCTCCGACCAGGTTACTGCACGCGAACAAGAATGGAAATTCTAGAAGTTGAATGTTTTAGGAACATATTTTAGGGCTGGTTAAATTATACATACGTTTGGAATTGATTTTATCTTTAATGAATTTATTTTGGTATTTTCGGAATTTACTGTGCTGGAATTTTCCGGCCAATATAATCTGAGTTTAAAACAGTGTTTGAGGGACCAAACGAACTCTGTTTTTAGTAAATTAGATACCGTTGGAAAGCTCTAGATGTCTACTTTAATGTAAAATTAGTTTCAGGTCATTTAGAGTTCTATGTAAATTATTATGAGTTCTTAAAGGAGTAAAGGTCAGGCTGCCAGTTTTTATTAGGTTTTGCGTAATCAGTGGGTTTTTATGTCTTGATGTTAATGAATGGTGAAAATAGTATATTAAATCTTGTTTTAACGTGATTAATGTATTTGATGAGATGTTAAGGCTTTTTAGTAATCTTATTTATAATTTATGGCATGAACGGTTCTAGAGGCGAGCACCCGAGGACCTTATTTGTCGCGTCACCGTTGTGAAATTTAAAAAGGTTAAGTAAGGTGCACAAGTAAGTACACTCTCACCTACAACATGAATTGAAGAATTGAGAAGTATATGATTTTGATGTTTATGATGATGTTATGACGTTTTTAATAATCCTCTTATGATGACGTTTTGAAGAAAAATGTATATATGTATTTTTATGTTTTTAAATGGCGTTGTACACCCTTGATGGTGACCGGTGAGCGGACTTATTGTCATGGTTGCTATGGGATTTGCTACCCCATGCTTTTTGTGGCTAGCGCGCTATGATGGTACAATGTCGGGCCCAATATATGATGGATTTTAAAGTTTAAACATGTTGAAAAATAATTATTCTCATGATGAAGTTTATTGTTGATGAATAAAAATGTTCATTTAAATTTGTGAGAATTAAGTGTCTTACTAAGCCCTTGCTTATATAAGTTATTTCATGTTGCAGACAATCTAAAGGGTAAGATGTAGCCATGGAGAATATTGGAGCGGATGCGAACTATGCGTGATAGGAAAACGGGAGAAATGATCATGGGATGAAAGTGTTTAAGGTTAAACAAAGTTTTTAGTTTTTAGTTTTATTGTTTTGAAACTTCGGTTTATGGTGGTTTTGATTTGAAGAATATTTTAGACTTTATAGATTTTGCTAACTAAGGTGAACCGGAGGTTGTTTTATTTTTCTTTGAGCAAGTTCAAAAATTTAAAGATAGTATGTTTAAAAAAAAAAAATCTAGGCTTTTCTTTAAGTTGTTTAAAGTAAAGTATTTCAAGTTTAACGATTTTTCGCATTCTTTAAGAGGTAAATGTTTGAAAATTAAGATAACTGTGACGGTCCGTGAGGGGTCGTTACATTTACCAACAATCATTTATTAAAAACATTTTTTTTAATAAAAAAAAGGGAAAAAATTTAATTCGACAAAACTAAATACATTTACTTAAGTAAGCTAATTTAGAAAAGGTCATCTATGCCACTAGACGGCAAATCCATAAAATTTTATTACTTAGGAAAGTTTTGGGGTCTATCAAGTGAAACTCAAACTCAGGATATTCAGTTCACAACTTATTTTAAAGAATTATTGAAGTTACCCTTAAGAGTATATAAGTCTTAATTTTTACCTTTTATTCTTAACTCATACTTGTTTGACTAATACAGTTATTTGACTAAAAAAATATTAATCAAGGATAAAAAATAAAAATCTCGACTCATACACTTTAAAATGGTATTTGTCTTCTTTCCAACTTATTTTATTATAGTACATTGCTATTAGATTACACACTCTATAAGCTGAAGAATCAAGTACATATAATTATTGTTCAATTTATTGGGACAATACCCTATTGGCTTTATATGCTTTACCATTAGTGTGACACACAATGACACAAATACACGTAGGAGAAATCCAATAAAGAATCAGATTGGATTAAAGCTGGATTAAACCCATTAGAATAATCAATAATGGGTCAATCAAATAATTTTCGTAACATGGTTTTATTTACATCAACAATTTGAATTCGTAAGCTTACTGCTACATGGCACAACAAGAAATGCACAAAAGTATAAGGAAATGAGTTTTCTACGGTAGGAGACCTAATAATAGTACATATTTCGAAACGTCAATATAGTCAAAGTCGAATAAGAATAAAAAAGTAAAGTATAAAACTGATAATATTTGATACAAATGTGACAGTTGAAGGTAAAGCTCACCTTAAAGGGTTTGTTAAAGTTTTGAAAGTAAATGGAACAAAGTAGTATAATTGTTTCTGGGTCAAAATGGTATAATCTATCAACGCTTTTAAATAAAGTGGTATAATCTAGTTGGAGTGTTGAGGAAACCATTGATTCTGGGTCAATCAATAATCCAATCTAAACACAATCAGATTGGAATTCCACGAATTGAGTCTAGGATTTGGACGTTTAAAGTCAAGATGATTGAAGGCCCATTTTTTCACTAAATAAAATACAATACCAAAAACAGTTCAATAAATTCAAATTTGTTATAGTCTAATCAATTGTGATAAACTACTTTGAAAATTAAGTCTATATTTAATGTATATTTTGGATTCACAGACTTGTGGTTTGGGATTTTCGATTGAGATTTAAAATTTCAATCTGAAAAACTAATTTAAAATTTCGATTGAGATTTTCTGAATCAATTAGCACAAATACACGACCCAATCGAAACTAATCCGATGGATAGGTTTGGATTACACGAGTTGTGAAGAAGTTCCAAAATCGTTTTAGTTTTGTTTGAAGAGTAAGTGTAGTTACTTTGAGAGTCCCATCATCATACTAATAAGAAAAAGTTTTTAAGTTTGAACTTTTCTTTCACTAAAAGAAGTCCTTGGTCTTTCAAAAAAAAATATTCAACTCAAGATCATTTTCTATGATAGTAAACTTAGCACTTAAAAAAAAAAAACTGTTTTTTTGCTTCATCCCTCAAACATAGAAGGTTTCAGTATTCAATACACTACAAGTACATGTCAGTTATCTCATTGTTCAACTTCAATGCACATTGTGATAGCTTAAAAGAATCTCTGTTAACATGTACATTTTAAACTATTAGTGGCCCATTTAGTTCATAAATTTGATCAGAAATTTAATTTTTTTAAGAGAAAATACTGTAATAAAAATTTTTAACCTATTGTTCAAATCCGTTATTAAATGAGCTATATAAATTTTAAAATATACTAGAATTAGGAAGCATAAGAACGAGTTTAGAAGATAGAGTAAGAACTATCATTTCTTTCTTCATGAGGAAGAATTTTACTTTTTCATCTAAATTAATTGAAGTATAAGTGCCATTGAAAAAAGTGTTATTCTAAATTTTATGTTATCACGAGACAAGTAATCTTAAGTGAGGATTCATAGAATTTCATTTTCTCATCTAAAATAAAGAGGGAATGGATTGCAAAAGAAGTCCTAATTGTCGTGTTATCACAAGATAAGTTATTTTCAGTAGGAAATTGTTGAATTCACTTTTTCAGCTAAAGTAAAATGAGAATTAATTTTAAAGAAAATTATTCAATAGAGAATCGTAGACTTTCACTTTATCTAATAAAAATAAGCGGAAATGGATTGGAAATAAAGTTATTCTAATTGTTGTGTTTCATAGGATAGTTATTTAGGAACTTAGATGGGCAAACTTATTAAAATGATCATTTTTTTTTTGGATTTTTTTAAAATAATAAATAAATTGCATATTACGTGCTAGGAAAAGAAATACTGTAGTATTCCTCCTTCGTGTGTGGCGCAAAAAAAAAAAAAAAATGATACTTAAGTATTGAGTATTATTGTGGTATCGTTTGGTTTATAGGTTTAAATTTGAAAATTTAATCAAAACTTTAAATTTTTTAAAAGAAAACACTATAACATAAAAATTTAAAATACCGACACTAAAATTACTATCCCTTTTCTCGTGAGGCAAAACACTAAAATTAATTTATAGACGCTCTAATTAAAGATATTAGCTAGAAAAAAAAAAAAAAAACTCTAATTAAGAAAGAAAGGTAGAAAACTGAATAAGAACTACGCTTTCTTTCTTTTTAAATGAAGAAAAAAATAACTATACTTTTCTCTAATTAGGAAACAAAAAAAAAAAGGGTAAAAAAAACACTTTCCTTCTTTCCAATGAAAAAAAGAGCGTAGTGGTGGAAATTCTAGCATTTTCAACTATGGTAATCTGAAAGAAATTGAGAATATCCTTAAAAAATAGTCAATAAAAAGAGAAGAATAATACTGCAAAGCAAATTTTCTCAGAATTGCCAATCACGACAAGAATAAATTGTAATTAAGAAACTAAATAAGTAAGGTAGAGAACAAATGAGAACTATATTTTTCTTCTTATGTTTTTGAAGGTTTAAAAAAATAAAAATAAAAAAGAACTATACTTTTCTTAGTAAGTTTAAACATAACTTTACATTTTTATGAGAGAAAATACTGTAACAAAAAAAAATTAAACTCAAAACCACACTTACTATTCCTTTGCGAGTGTCGAAGAACAAGAAACAAAACATACATCAATCTGTTTGGACTATAATTAAAGAGATTAACAAACAAAAAATTATAATTAAGAAACAAAACAAAAGTAAAAAATAGAATGAGAACTATACTTTCCTTCTTCTCAAAAGGAAAATAAATTATACTTTTCTTGTTAAGTAGTAGTGGAAAATCCTAAAATTTTCAACTATGATATAATTGGAAGAAACTAAGAATATACTTAAGGAACAGACAAGAAAAAGAGAGGAATAATATTGCAAAGCAAAATTATCCTATAATTACTAGTCACTACCATAATAAGTCATAATTAAGAAACCAAAGAAGAAGATATAGAACAAATAAGATCTATACTTTTCTTCTTAATTTTAACCAAAGTTTTAAATTTTTGTGAGAGAAATCCTATAACAAAGCGTTTGAACTCAAACCCACACCTAGAATATTATTCCTTTACACGTGAGGCAGAATGAATGGGAAGAAAATGAGAATATCCTTAAGAAATAGACAAGAAGAAACGAGACATAATATTATAAAGCAAATTATCCTGTAATTGCCAATCCCGGCCAGAATATAGTATAATTAAGAAACAAATGAAAAGAAGCTAGAGAACATATTGGAACTATACTGTTCTTTTTAATTTTTTTAAGGTAGGAAAAAAAAAGAACTTTACTTTTCTTTTTAAATTTAAAGTTTTCTTTTCTTCTTAAGTTTAAACAAAACATTAAATTTTGTTTAAGACAAAACCTTATAGCGAAAAGGTTTCAACTTTGACCCACATATATTACTTTTTTTTTTTGTGCATGAGGTAGAACAAATAAAAAAAATGTTCATCAATTTGTTTACACTATAATTAAAAAGATTAGCAAAAAAAGAAAAATATTTAAGAAACAAAAAAAAGAATATATATATATATATATATATATTTATATATATTATATACAACATTTACAGTGAAGATTCCTTTAAAAGAATACATTGTTATAGAGACGTCACCGTTATTTTATTGCATTTAGTTAATGACAATATTTATAGAGAAACTTGTTCGTGGTAGCATTGACGGAGGCTTTTTTGAGCACATATATGTATAAATAGGAGGCCCTGTAAGAAGTACAAGATATGAGCGATATTACCTTATTTCTTTTCTATTTATTCCTTTGAGAGAGAAATGAGCGAGAAAATTCGACATTTCAGTCACCAGCATGATCTGGTGTTGTGTCGCGGAGGACTAGAAGCGCCCTGCGGTATCTGCAATCGTTTAATCCGAACGGATCAAAACAGATACTTCGGCTTTGAGTGCCTATATCGCATCCACGAAGAATGTGCTGAGTTGAAAAAAAAAAGAACTATATTAGTAGTGGGAAATCCTAAATTTTTCAACTAAGGTAAATGAAAAGAAAAATGAAAAAATTCTTTAAAAAATAGACAAGAAAAAGAGAGAAATAATATTGCAAAGAAAATTATCCTATAATTTGCAACATGACAAGAATAAGTTATACTTAAGAGACCAAAGAAAAAAGTTAAATATCTGAGACCAATATACTTTTATTGTTAAGTTTGAGTAAAACTTTAAATTTTTGTGAGAGAAAATCTTCTTACAAAATGGTTTGAACTCAGACCCACACCTAGATTACTATTCTATTACGTATGAGGCAGAACAAATAGCAAAATGTACATCCACTTGTTTACACTCTAATTAAAGAGATTAGCCACACAGAAAAAAAGACACAAACAAAAATAATAATTAAAAAACAAAAGAAAAGAGGAAAATATTTAGAACTATACTTTCCTTATGAAGTAGATAAGAAAAGGAGAGCAATAATATTTATTGACTATACTTATTCAAACTATACTTATTCATTTTTATTTTTATTTTTATTTTTAACTGAGGTAAAGGAATTCAAACTTTATATATACCTTAGCAATAAATACAAGAGCATAAATTTAATATCAGACAATTTGTCGTCCACATTTTCTTTAGTATTAACGTTTGTGTGACAATTATTAATCTATCCACACACGGTGAAAACAAATATGAAAAAATGATCTATGGTTATTGACTTAAAATAAAGTTTAAAAAAACCACACCATTTCTTTTAGTTTATCACAGTTCTTATTTTTTGTTCCATCTCTAACGTAGAATATTATAATGTATACTTTTACATATATATATATATATATATATATTTATATATATTATATACAACATTTACAGTGAAGATTAATGACAATATTCATAGAGAAACTTGTTCGTGGTAGCATTGACGGAGGCTTTTTTGAGCACATATATGTATAAATAGGAGGCCCTGTAAGAAGTACAAGATATGAGCGATATTACCTTATTTCTTTTCTATTTATTCCTTTGAGAGAGAAATGAGCGAGAAAATTCGACATTTCAGTCACCAGCATGATCTGGTGTTGTGTCGCGGAGGACTAGAAGCGCCCTGCGGTATCTGCAATCGTTTAATCCGAACGGATCAAAACAGATACTTCGGCTTTGAGTGCCTATATCGCATCCACGAAGAATGTGCTGAGTTGCTGGAATACATGAACCACTCATTGCATCCTCTCCACCCTCTCAAGCTTGCAAAGAGATCATTAAACAACAACAGTTGCTGCTATTATTGTGAGGAGCCCTTCAACAATTATGAGGGATATGTTTACGGATGTGATGATCAGAAGTGCTCTAATTTCTACATGCATGGATCATGTGCTGTGATCCCGCTGCTGACCATAGCGTCCGATGCCGACGTTGACGGCGGCCAAGATCATGGTGTTGTTCAATATGTCTGTCATCAGAAGCCTATGATCCCGATGGAGCATCTTGATGGTAAGAAAATAAGAGCTAAATGCTTTGCATGTCAATTAGGCTGGACATCAGGTTCAACCTATTCTTGCACATCCCCAGCATGTGAGAATTTTCTCCATAAATCATGTGCCGAGTTTCCGCATAAAATTCAACATCCCTTCCACCCACACAACTCTCTCATACTCCAAGTCAGTAAACCTCAGTTGTGTCGTTCATGTTGCACAACAAATAGGTTTGTTTTTAGTTGTCTTGAAAAAAGCTGTACCTTTAACTTGGGTATAGAATGCGCTTCTCTCGATATAACTGTAAAATGCCAAAGTCATGATCATTCCCTTTCCTTAGTAGAGAAATCTTCTTGTGCAATTCAATGCGATGCTTGTCCAAAATCTTACAAGAACTGGGACAAAGCTGTTCCCAACGAAATTAATCATACTCAATCCTTCGTGTTTCGTTGCATGGATTGTGATTTTAACTACCATTTTTTATGCGGTCCACTGCCAACAACTATCAAGTATGAGTATCACATCCACTCTTTGATTTTGTCAAATCATTCAGTCACCGATGATGGTTCAGATGAATATTATTGTGATGTGTGCGAAGAAGAAAGAGATAAATCTTTTCGTATTTATTACTGTGAAGAATGCACATATGCAGCTCACATACATTGCTTGATTTCAGAGGTATGTTTATGTTTAAAAGTTTCTAAAATAACATTAACGCAATCTTGCTTGCAATAGTTTATACTTCATATATTACGAAGGGAAAAGTAAAATTTCATTAAATATTAACTTTGGATTTGCCAGCATGCAGTATATGTGTTTTCATTTGCATATTTCTAATAAGGTTTAATTTTAAAATCCCAAATTTTAGTACAAAGGGATCTGGTAAGTATATTATTTAAAATTCTTTATTTACCACATTCCTTTAACAAATCGATAAAAGAAAAGATGATAAGTATTCTTGCTCATTCCAAAATATAGTTTTTTTTTCTTAGGTATAAGATTGAAAGTAACTCAAATTATAGTAATCTCTTTTTCTATATAAAAAGTTACATTCTGAAAGACAAATAGTATCAGCAAAAAGATGTGTCAAGTTCTTGGATTTTACATTTATGGACAAAACGTTAAAAAGTAATGACAATAATTAACTTTTTTTTATTAATTTTCAAGACGAATTTGTTAGGACTAAGTTTTAATGGGCGCGTTTAGAACTCGTTTCAAAATGATTTATTTTTTATATGAAAATGGAAATGAAAACGTTTTCAATCTCAGACAAAAATTATTTTTAAAATTGTATTTGGTAGTTTTATTAAGAGATTATTTTCAGTGTAAAAAAACTCCTTAATATCTCTCTTTCTCTCTCTTTGCTCGAGAGTGGAGAAAATGAAAATAAAAAATGAAAAATAACTAAAAGTCATTTTTTACACTAAACAAAAAAATCGTTTTCATTTCTGTTTTTTATCTTTATTGCACCAAACGTCATTTTAAAAACGTTTTCTTTTTTTCTCAAAAAACGTGAAAAATAAAAACAAAATCACTCCCAAACAAGGCCAATATTTTTTTAGAGGCATAAGTTGAAGAAAAAGACGAGAAAAAAACTAATATAAAAACATCATAATCAATACCTCTTGTGGCTTCAAATATTCCTCAATAATAATATAAAGCAGCTTTCCAACAGCAATAGCATGTATACGAATCTACCATTAAATTATTGCCATCTGGTAAATAAAATCTTAATAAACAAAATAAGAGTTTATTATTTATTCTTTCTTTTTTTCTTCCTAATACCAAATACAACGAATCAGATTTTTTGTCCTATGTATTAGTGAAAGTAGTACTTGACATAGATAATTATTTATTTTTCTTGAACTCAACATTATTATAATCATTTTTTTTGTTTTATTTTTTTTTAAATAAAATGAGCCCTTTTGAACTGAAAATTCTGAAATAAACACTATAATTCAGATCTTAGAGAAATACTAAAATCGATGCAAGAAACAATTCATTATAACAAACAATTCAATTAATTATTGATCCAATCCAAGAACAAGAAGTTCATACGTAAAACTCATCAAGTTTCTAAATGGCCGGTATATATATTGGAAAAAGCATGTAGTACTTGCTGAAAAAACTGTCTGCAGAAAAAGAATAATCAAAGCGTTTGTAATCCGTTAAATTTAATTTGTTTAGTGAATCTCTATATGTCAATACTTTCACTAATACATGAACAAATTAAAATCAGATTATGAAGGTAATAAAGGGAGACACTAAGGACGTGGTGCTTAGGGCCCTGGGAGAGGAGCGATGGGATCAATATTTGGGCATCATGGAATCAAAATCTACAGGTCATCAACTAAAGAATTTGACCCTAAAACACATAATGGATGAGCTTACTAAACAAGAAAAGGAGATGCTAATTGATCCCATCAGTTTTGGTGATTCTGACACAAAGAATTTCCTACGAGTCAGGCATCTTTATTATCAACAATTAAATTCTCGTTTCAATGTTGAAGGCTCGAATGAAGATGTTGATAGACTTGTTCAATTTTTCTTGTTTAATGCCCAAGGTGATACTGATATTGAAAACTTCTCCAAAGAGCTTTCGTATTTCACACCAGAAGAAGAAGAAGGTGGTTTATTGAAATTATTAGAAGACAAGTATTTAAGACAAGAGGTGGTGGATGTTGATGGTTACATGGTACCAAAGACATTGGCTCCTGTTTTGAAAGGATTGCTTCACCAGTATGGAGATCTGTGTGTTAAGAAAAGTTTGTCATTGGCAATGAAGAGAATCACCTCTACTTTACTATGCATAGTCGTCGACAGAATGGGCAGAACTATGGTCGAGGATATCACATGGGACGATCTTAAGCACTTCTATTTTTACCTTGGTGGAATTGCAGGGTTTACAGGCTTAGACGTTGATCGATTTGCATTTGATTATGAATGCCCTGGTCCTCATTTTCCATTGAGCCCTTTTCTTGGTTTCGAAGCAATTAGATATGAAAAAAACACTCGTGAAAATCTAGTCAACAAGATCGCAACGTTAGAAGCGGAGTTGGAGAGATGCAAGAAGAATCATGAGAAGCTCAAATGTGAAACACATAGATCTCAGATGTCAGATTACATGAAGCTCTGCTTGAGAGAAGCATCGAAATGGAAGAACAAATATTGTGGTGATCAGTGGTTCAGCAAATAATAAACAAGTAATTGGAATGAACAAAGGTGCATTTAATCTTAATGATATGATATGTAAATAAAAAGATCATCTTTAATGTTATATCTGCTTCAAAATCAATAAGATGTGTTGTTGATTTCTCATAAAAGTGCTAAATATTGCATACAGATTAATTCTCTATAAATAATTCATAATTAGAGTTAAGAAAAAATTCGTTAACCTCTCTAATTATATCTTTATTTTTTAGTATCTTTGATTCTCTAATGAGTAATAAATTTACGATCTTACACATAAATTGAACGCTCTTATTATTCAAACCTGAATCAACACTCAAGAAAATTATCTACATGCGTACTTCTTTACTAAAAAGGAACCACTTCCAACTCGTACACTAACATTCCCTGCTATACCTAAAAAGAATAAGATTTAGCAGTCTCAAAATACTTACCAAGTAAATCAAAAGACACAATTTTATAAATATGAATTTACTAATAATTTAGGATTAAAATCATTTTATATATGTCTATCATTAGATATAATTTAAGTTGCTACGTGATTCAAATTTGATCTATCTCTATCCTACATAATCGCATATATAAAGCGCATTATTAATAAACCCAGAATAAATCAATGAGCCACTGAAGTAAATCAGTGATAAACCATATCTAATTGCTGGTTCTTGTTGGGCGTGTGGCTATAATTAAGCCTAGAGAAATAGTAGAAAATATGCCAATATGAAAAGCTTAAGAAAGTATATAGGCCAATTTTTAGTTATAGAAATTAATAGGCCATAACTTGTCAGGTTATAGTTCATAATCAGATAAGTTATGGATAAACTTGTCAAGTTATGGTTCATAGCCAGACAAGTTATGGACAATTATGGACAATAACTTGTCAAATTATAGTTCATAACCAGACTAGTTATAGACGAAAACAGTGTATATATATATATATGTATATATCTAAGTATGCTTATAGGGACGTGAGGAAATATTGTAGCCGCAAGAGTGATTTTCCATTAATACACAATTTTCTCTTTGTTGTTTTGGTGTAAGAATATTTGGTCATCGAATTATTTTTTTAATAGTTAGAGTTCTTACTTTTGGAGTGAGATTCTGAGTGTATTCATAATGTTCTTACTTTTGGAGTGAGATTCTGAGTGTATTCATAATTTGAATGGTGGCAGATATTTGATAGGCATTTATAATCTTCTTTAAGTAATGTTGGAATTTTTTCGTAATTTATGTACATGGACGTAAGTCAAAAGCCGACCAAGATAAATCCTCATGTCTGTTAGATTTTTATTATTCATATTTTGTTTTAAATCTATTTAATTTGAATTTTGGCACAAAAACTGGTATCAGAATGTTGGTTTATTCGTCAATTTATTTTAGTTTTCTAGCTTCCACAATGATGACAAGATATAAAGTTACAAAATTCGACATGAAGAAAGATTTCAGTCTTTAATGTGTCAAGACATGAGCCCTATTAGTTCAATTAAGGTTGCATAAACTGTTAAAGGGCAAGGAGGCTTTGCTGGCAACGTTATCAGATGATACACAAGAAAACCTCTTAGAAAAGGCACATAGTGTTATTTTGTTGTTGATGGCAAACGTGTTGTGGCTTAAGCTTGAAATGTTGTATATGACTAAGTCCATCACCAATCGGCTCTATCTAAAACAGCGTTTGTACACTCTTCGCATGTCAGAAGGTACATTTATTCAAAGTCGTCTTGATGAATTGAACAAAATTATTCTGGACTTGAAAAATATTGTTGTGAAAATTGATGGTGATGAAACCCTTATTTTGTTATGTTTTTTACCTCGTTCGTATGACCACTTTGTTGATACTATACCATATGGTATAGACACTATTTATTTAGAAGATGTTAATGCATCTTTGAATTCTAAAGAACTGAAAAAAAAATGTGTCTAAAAATTGAGATAAAAATCAATCAAGTGCATTAGTTGTTAGAGGTAGAGGAATTGAAAAAGGTGAAAATAAATATAGAGGGAAGTCTAAGAATAGAAAAGGCAACTACAATTATTTTTGCCAACTAGGGCATTAGAAATCTAACTGTCCAAAGCTCAAAGGAAATAAAGAAATTAGTGAAGAAGCATCAACTAATAATAATACTAATATTGTTAAGTATTATGAAGATTATCTTATATCTGTGTCCGTAAGCAATTCTTGGATTCTTGACTCTGGATGTTCTCAATATATGGGCCCTAATATAGATTAGTTTGTTGATTATCAATTTATTGATGAGGGTGTTGTCTTTACGGGGAATGATATGTCCTGTAAAGTTGTTGATGTTAGAACGATCAGAATTAAGATGTATGATGACAGAGTTAAGACTTTGACTGATTGTAGACATGTGCCAAATTTGAAGAAAAGTCTTGTTTATTTAGGGATTTTTGACTCACAAGGTTATAGGTATTCTGTTGAAGGTGGAGTTCTGAGAGTCAGTAAGGAAGCTTCAATGGTGATTAAGGGAGAGTTGCATAATGGCCTCTATTTTCTGAAAGGTAGTACGGTTGTTAGTGCTACTATGGTCTCATCTTGTTTAGATCCAAATTTTGAGCTCACTCGTTCATGGCATTTTGCGTTAGAGTCATGTGAGTGTATAGGGATGTCAGTTTTGACGTTTGTTGATAACTATGATGGTGTGTAATTTTGTGAGACTTATTTCAATGGGTTATACAAGAAGAAGATAGTAAGACACTACACTATTTGAGATATGTCACAACAATTATTAGTCGCATATAGTATGAATTCTACTCTATTGTGGAAAGTTTGCTATTTGCTTTCTAAGTTTGGTTCTCCAGCCTGCTATTTAGTTAGATCAACTACATTTGGATTGAAGACTCCGTTTGAAATATGGCTTGGTTGGTCTATTGATTTTGTTTTGAGATTATTTAGTTGTTCTTTTTGTACTCACGTGAATGATGGTAAGCTTGAACGAAGGGCAAAAATATGCCTATTCCTAGGGTTTGAGTTTAGGGTGAACGACTATTGTTGTGGTTTGTTAGGCCAAAGTTAGCATGTTTAGTAATTAGCAGAGTTAATAATTTTGATGAATTCGCCATCCTATTTGGAGCAAGATAAAGATCTTGATGTTCGTAAGTAGGGGAGTTTGACAATTTAATTTGTTTTGCATCAGTTGTGATAACTACACTTATCAAGTCGGTCGTCAATTAGAAGTTCAGACACCGCTCGGACTTAGTGTTGCAAATTGTGATTAACCCTACAAGAGTTTTGGAGGAGATTGCGAAGCAGTTTTATTATTTGGACTTGGCTTAATTTTTGCCAAGATAGAGATTATTAGGCATGTAGCTTTGATTAAGTCCATTAGTTTTTTTTTTTTTGTTGGTTCATGTCTCTCTCACTTGGTGTCGACTAAGCTTTAGAGAAGCATATATATATATATATATATATATATATATATGTGTGTGTGTGTGTGTGTGCATACATCTATATATGAGTGTGGTTTTAATGGTTATTTAAATATTTATTTATTGGCAAAGTCTCTAGTTAAGCACTTGGAAAATGCCTGACCAGAACGGCACTTGTACATTTTTGCTGAAGTGTATATATTTATATGTGATTCGTGTATATATTTATATATAAAGATGTATATATTAAGTTATAAAAAATGACAATGTATATTAATCCTCAAAATATGTATATTTTATAGTAATTAAGCGAATATATAGCATAAAAATATGTATATTGGCTGATTTGTTGTATTTCATGTTAATGAATGTAAGCGACAATGTATATTAATTATAGAAACATGTATTTTTTTATAGCAATAAGTGAACAAGGCTGAAATATGAATACAGTCCCCATCACAACTAAAGCTTTATAACAAATCAAATTTTGTAGAATTACATTGCTTCATTTTCAAACGAAATCCCCAACATGCCCTTACGTATATATTGTGTTATAGTGAACACCGTGTTGAGGGCTGTTAATTTTTAAAGGTTGTTTTGGCAATCCAAATAACTATTGATTTGTTAATTAAAATCATTTGACTTTTGATGTCTTATAAGGACTGATCAAATAAAATAAGAAACGCTGTCAAAAAGTCTCCCGCTAGCGCAGTGGGGCACCGAGTGGCAAGGATGGGTCAAAACGAATTCACTATTTCTACATCTTTTGCGTCCTAAAATCAATGCATGATTTTTAAGAAATGATGCGACAGGCGGCATCATGTTTTGATGAGTATTCCGTTTTTTATGATTTTCTTTATTTGAGGTCGTTTTTATTTTATTATATTTTTTTAAAGACACAAAATAAAGAAAATCATAAAAAAAGAATATTCATCAAAAAATGGTGCCGATTGTTGCATTAATTCCTAAAATTCAGATATTAATTTTAGAAGGAAAAAAAAGAAAAACAAAATGTAAAGCTTTTACCCATCTTGGGCCCTGAACTGGCCCTTAGGCGCCTCACTACGCAGGCCGAGGGCTTTTTTACCACGTTTTACTTTTTTTATCATTTTTTGAGGCCATTTTTTTCTAGCACGCCTAGAAAAATATAAGGATCGTGTCTGTAAAATTTTATTATTTTTTTATGTCATTTTTATTTTATTATATTTTTTAAGGACAAAAAATAAAGAAACTCATAAAAAATAGAATATTCATCAAAAAATGGTGCCGGTTGTTGCATTAATCCCTAAAATTCAGATATTAATTTTAGAAGGCAAAAAAAAAAGAAAAAAAATGTAATGTTTTTACCCATCCCGGGCCCTGAACTTAGAGATGCAAGAACGGGCCGGCCCGGCCCGTTCTTCTTAGGCCCACGTGGGCCGTGGGTCGGGCTAGTCGTGCCGTGGGCCAGGATGGGCCGTGCCGTGTGTCTTGAATAGGCTGGCCCATATTGGCCCATCATGGGTTTAGATGGGCTGGCCCATTCAAGGCCCATCTTGGCCCTTCATGGGTTTAGATGGGCCAGCCCATCTATGTATGTAATTTTTTAATTTTTTTTAATTTTTTTTATTTTTAAACAAGTTAACAAAAATAAATGTTTGAATAGTCAATGAGAATATGAAAAGATATATTTTATTTACGATTGTCTCATTAAAAACCTTTCTAAGGAAAACCCAGTGGGATAAAATCTTAGTAAGGAAAAAAGAGTACAATTAGAATAATTATACATAAGATGTTTACAAAATTACCAAAACAAAGAAAAAAACATAAAAAACATAAAAAAAAATAGATATTGTTCGTAATTACAATGTATTACTCCCAGTTGGAGTATCAGAAATGTCTAAATTTTCAAAATCATCAACCCAATCATCTTGAACTTGTTGGCTTCTTCTGTGAGCGTCCTCCCAATCCTCGACACACATTACTGCCTCCAGAATATCGTCACTCAAGCGTGCATGTCGTTCATCAAGTACTCTACTACTGCAACTAAATACTTGTTCACTTGCAACTGTGGACACTGGTATGGTTAGTATATCACGTGCCATTCTAGAGAGCACAGGAAAAGTTCTTGACTGTGATCTCCAAAATGAAAAAAATATCAAACTTATTGAAATCATGACCACCACCTTGCTCATTGAAAATGAATGCCGCAAAATTTGTTTTCAGATAGTTTTCCAATTCACTACGTGTCGAAGATGTGGATGACGCACCACTGACCAAATCCGGTGTAGCTAATCATACTTTCCCATAAATTGGGCAGCCCAACCTAAAGGCTGACTAAATGGATCATTTATACATAATTTTGTTTCTGGATCCATAAACTGACGGTGGTTTATTTTAAACGATGTCGTTTAGTAATTGTTGTTGGTAAATTGGGCAGCTTAACCAAAAAGGCTGGATTCATTTCTACATAATTTTGTTTCTGGATCCATAAACTGACGGTGGTTTATTTTAAACGACGTCGTTTAGTAATTGTTGTTGGTAAATTGGGCAGCTTAACCAAAAAGGCTGGATTCATTTCTACATAATTTTGTTTCTCGAGCCATAAACCAATGGTGGTTTATTTTAAACAACGTCGTTTAATAATTACTGTTGGTAAATTGGGCAGCTTAACCAAAAAGGCTGGAATCATTTCTACATAATTTTGTTTCTGGAGCCATAAACCGACGGTGGTTTATTTTTTAGGCCATTTTTAGTGGTAAGATATATATTACTTGAACATGTATACACGTAAAGGATCCGTTTGGTTAATGCGTTTAAGTTCGTGATTTTAATTCATATTCAAATTTTTTATGAGAGAACTATTGATTGAGTTTTTTTTTATTCATTCTTTATGAGAGAAAAAATACTATAGCAGAATCAGAATCATGCCACTTAGATATTTCTTTTTTTAACTTTTCTCTTTCATTTACTAATTTTTTTTTTTTTTTTTTTTACAAATGCTACTATACTTAGATATTTCTTTTTGATGGTGCTCTAAAACTTATTTATTCTTTCATTTTTAATTCTTTTCTGAACCTATTTTTTTCTGGATTCATTTCTACATAATTTTGTTTCTGGAGCCATAAACCGACGGTGGTTTATTTTAAACGACATCGTTTAGTAATTGTTGTTGGTAAATTGGGTAGCTTAACCAAAAAGGCTGGATTCATTTCCACATAATTTTGTTTCTGGAGCCATAAACTGACGGTGGTTTATTTTAAATGACGTCGTTTAATAATTGCTGTTGATAAATTGGGCAGCTTAACCAAAAAGGCTGGAATCATTTCTACATAATTTGGTTTTTGGAGCCATAAACCGACGGTGGTTTATTTTTTAGGCCATTTTTTTAGCACGCCTAGAAAAATGTAAGGATCGTGTCTGTAAAATTTTATTATTTTTTAACTTTGTTTTTATTTTATTATATTTTTTACAGATTAAAAATAAAGAAAATCATAAAAAATAGAATATTCATCAAAAAGTCTCCCGCTAGCGTAGTGGGGCGCCGAGTGGCAAGGATAGGTCAAAACGAATTCACTATTTCCACATCTTTTGCGTCCTAAAATCAATGCATGATTTTTAAGAAATTATGCGACATGCGGCATCATGTTTTGATGAGTATTCCGTTTTTTCTGATTTTTTCTATTTTTCGTCTTTGAAAAATCAAATAAAATAGGAAACGACGTCAAAACTATCTGAAATTCTGCAGACACGCTCAGTACATTATTCTGTGCATGCTTGTAAAAAATGGCCTCAAACTATGAAAAGAGAAAACGCTGTGAAGTCTGGTTTGATTTACATGAGTTGCTCAAGACAAACAGAATTCTAAGAGGATTAGAAATGAAACTAGTTGAATACCACAGAAAAACACAAAAAGCAATAATTGTTGAATAATTTACAGAATTATTCAACAGAAGATGAATTACTATAAAGATTATATTTTCAAAATTATTCAATAAACTTGCACTATTTATATGTCATGTTCATAAATATTGAATACCCCACCTTGAACTGCAGCATCCCAAGACGCACTGCGAAGCTTTTCTAGGAGCTCTTCTGCTTTTTCAACATTTGCCATTTTGGTTGCCATGCTTACCTGTTAGATTGTTCTTGTCATGCCTATTGCAAAAAATTAGTTTTACCATATAAACATCAGAATTTGATTCTCAGCATATTAACTAGTAAAGAAATTCCATTCCTTAAAATATTACAACATTATTATCATCACCATTACCACATTCACTACAAAAAGAAGTCGATAATCAACTTCTATAAACTCTACAACAAGCAAAAACCTCAAAAAAAAAAAAAAGTTAAGAAATTGTACGTGATTGACTAAGAAGAGCTCACCAACCGATCCAGAGCCTCCCGAGCCAGGGCCAATTCAGGCTCGATCCTCAACGCGTCCTTGTACGCCTTCCTGACCTCGGCCTCCATCTTCTTCGCCTCGTAGCACTCTCCGAGCAAGCAAAAAGCCCTAGTGTTCTCCGGACTAAGCTCCACCGCCCGATCCAAGTCCCCGATCGCCGATTCGACCTTCCCACGGTGGCCCATCGCCATCTTCAGCTCGTCTCTCTTGAAGAACGTGTCACCGAGCTTGATGTGGGGCTGAAACCCAGCGCCGGCGGGGAAGAATTCACGGAAAATGGAGGGGTATTGGTGGATGAACTCGATGGGGCGAGTGGGTATCATGAGGGAGGCTCTGTTGTCGGCGATGATGGAGATGGGGAGGGACTTGGAGGGCTCTAATTTGATGAGGTTCTTGGTGTTGATTAGGGGAAGGAGGCACTGATTTCAATCCGACGGCCCATAATTACTGAGCGGACCGGTCAGGCAGATTTGATATGCCGGATGAGAGACCATTCCTTTATTTATTAATGGGTATTATTATTTTAACTGCAAGATATTGATCTGACACTTTTAATAAATTAGATAGTTGACTAAAAAAATTAGTGACAATTAATGAAATTGGATTCTTGTCACGCTACATTATCAATTTTGTATATTTAATAGTAACCACCAAAAGAAACGTAACCATTAAAAATAAGTCTATAGTTTATAAGTATGGTTTTAATGGTTACTCTAATATATGTGCTTATATGGACGTGAGGAAATATAGTAGCCACAAGAGTGATTTCTCATTGATACACAGTTTTTTTTTCTTTTGTTTTGTAGCTGGTTATAGAATTATTTATTTAATAGAAAATCTCTTACTTTTAAGTTGAGAGATTTTGAATATATTTGATATTTAAGTGGTAAGAAATATTTAACAAATTTTTGTAATCTTCTTTTGATTATAGTAAAATTTCTTTCCCATTTTTGCTCGGAGATTAGTAGATGTAGGTCAAAAGTCAAGCCATTTGAATCTCCGTATCTTTTAGTGTGCGTTTAGAGTAAAAATTCGTATCATGGTTCAGATCATGATTTCGTAGTTCGTTACAGTATTTTTTCTCATAAAAAATATACACAAACTGAAAATAATTTTAAATCATAATTATAAATTTATGAATTAAACGTTCTCTTAATTTTTTTATTTTTATATTTTAATTTTAAATTTATTTAATTTGACGCTCGGTACAATAATCCTTGCTAGACAGTGAATTTTGTGCCAATAACAGCTGGGCGATGAGATCCACTCGAGAAACGAACATCAGTGGCCGGGGCAATGACGCTGATTGCCATAAAGGACGAAATTAGAACTGCAAGGAAAAAATAAAAAAAAACGAATCTTTCTCCTAATTTTCGAAACTTTTGACTATATATTAGCGTGGGTGTCAGAAATCACCCGCCCACACGCTAATTTTCCTTTTTAAATTTACAACTTTCTTTTTTTTTTCCTTATAAGCTCCAGAAACAATGCACATGATTATTGTTGAATTGATTTGGATAATACCCTTTTGCCAATATGTACATTACCATTAGTGGTGATGCACAAGCAAACGTAGGAGTTTTGACGTTGTAGTTTAGTTTGAAGAGTAGGCCTAATTAGTTTGCACATCATTATCAACAAAGTCCCATCATCATTACCAATCAGAAAAAGTTTAAAGATTAGCTTTTCTTTTAGTAAAAGAAGTGCTTAGTCCTTACATTTAAAAAAAAAAATCTCAAAAACATAAAAAGAAGAAGAAGAAGAAGAAGTGAAATAATAATAGATAGTTCACTTTTTAAAGTTATTTATGATAAATAATATTACGATTCGTTTACATATTTATAATAAGAGAATTTTTGTGTTAGTTTTTATAAAAATAGGATTGTCGGTTTCTTTTTTTTTTTTTCATTTGTTAATTTCGTATCAAAATCTGTCTGTTTCGTATATTTTATTAATCTGATGTGATTTTTACCAAACTCAACGGTTAAAGATTAAAAACTACGGATAAAAAAAAGATTATTGGAAAAACTCTTTTATAATAAATTTATT
Organism: Morus notabilis; assembly: GCF_000414095.1. Taxonomy (NCBI): domain Eukaryota; kingdom Viridiplantae; phylum Streptophyta; class Magnoliopsida; order Rosales; family Moraceae; genus Morus; species Morus notabilis. The sequence goes on along the minus strand of NW_010359240.1, from coordinate 149,906 downwards.
TTATAAATTTTACTTGTAAAGAAATCATTCATCGTAAATATGTTATTTATTGTATATATTTTAAAATCTAATATTTACCATAAATATTTTCTAAAAAAATGATTATTTACCTCTTTTTCTGACTAATTCTAGGGAAAAAGAAAAAAGAAAGAGTGAGAAATGGCACATTTTGGTAAAGGCAAAGTAAAGCGAACTTGGATTTGCTTGTTCAAATGTGTATTGATTATTGATAAACCAACCAAGCAAAAACATGCAATACTTTTGTTTATCCACCTACAAAACACCAAACCCAAACAGTCATAAATCATAAATTATGATTTGAGTTTGATTCATCCACTGTTTTGGGATCTGCGTTGACGGTCTGATACAGTTCATAAGCAAACAAACAAAGAGAAAGAAGAGCGTGAGAAAATCAGTACTTTTTCACTAATCACATCCTTCTTGAAGGTGACATTATTATCTTCAATGTTAAAGATTTGAACTTTTCAACGAAAGAAAACCACAGATTTCTCGCTTTTAGAAGTTTCTGCAATCTGGGTCTGTTTATTTATTCACTTTGAATCTTTGCTGAGTTCGGATTTTGTGTAATATCTCTTGCTTGCTTTGTGAATATGGCTTTAATGTCTCACTTTTATATGATCTGATTAGTGTATGTGTTATTTTCTTTTGGATCTTAATTTTCTCATTATCTGTTGTACATTTGATAAGGGTTTTTTTTTCCTAATCAAAACTGATACTGGATAAGGTTCGTTGCGTTTAATCTATGATTTTGATGCATTAAACAACACTTTTTTTTTTTTTTTGCTACTATGTTTCTCTTTCTGGGAACTTGGCGGAGTTCTCCAGAAAATATCAGATCTTAGGGAAAAAGGAGTTGCCTTTTTCATCAATGAAAAATGGGGTTTTGTTTTTGCTAAATTCATTAACTTTTTGCAGTTCAATGGATTAATAGCAACAACATGGATTCACAATACTTGTAGTGCATTTTTCATTCGACTCAACATTTTTTGGTTTCCAGTTTCACTAGAAAATACAGAGTTTTCTGGGTTTATCTCTTTACCACTCAATAACCTTGCTTTTATCTGGTTTAATTAATACAGATCATGGTTTTTGGAATTTAATGGGAAAAACCCTTTTGAAATTTCTTTGTAATGACAATATCTATAGCGTTTCTATTTGCACAAATTTGATTGACAAAGCACTATATCCCTTTTGGAACTCAAAAAAAAAAAAAAGAACACCTTACTTGATTTACTGCTAGATATTATATACCTTTTCTGCATCCCATGATCTCAAAGCACTAACCAGTTGTGTTGCTTATCAGGCTCTTGAACTTTGGTTTGATTACAACCTCTCTTCTCAACAAGTGTTTGGTTAGTAGGAAAATATAATCCCTGCCAAAAGAATCTTCTGGGAATTCATTCAAGGCCAAAAGAAAAAGAAAACATGGTTCAGTCACTGGAAGCCATCAAGGGTGGTGGAGGATCCATCAGAGTGGGGACCACAGGCACAATCAGTTCCCTCATGACAAGGGAATTGGAATCCATGAAAGCTTCATCTCAGAAGCCTTCACCATCTTCATCTAGAAATAAGCCACAAGCTGTTCCTTATGTTGGTGCTTCTCCTTCCACTCCAAGAAGACTACTACAGCCAAGGAAAACTTCTGATGAAGCCAGCAGCAGCAGCAGCAGAACTAGCAATCACGCGAACCCGGATTTCGCTCGGAAAACAAAAGGGTATCCCAAGAATACACATAGAATCCCAATGCTTGGCTCTGATAATATAGCTCTAGATAGAACTCCTAGTAGGGAAAAAACTGACAAGAAAGGGCCTATCAACATTGTTGAAGTTGTGGACATAAAGTGCGGAAATTCAGATAATAATAATAATCGAGCTTGGACAAGCCCCATAACAAGCAGGTTGAGGAAGTTAGGCTTCTCAAAGCTCTCAGAGAGCATTGTCTAAGCCTGCAACTTCTTCACATCTGTTTTCAAATTTCTGTAACCGAAACCCGAAATCCCAACTGGCCTACTACTATTGTTGTCCGAAACTTCCACCACAGAACACATGCTTGGTAGGAGTTTGTTGCCTCCTCTCTTTTTCTTCTTCTTTTGAGTTGCCAAAACTGATCCATTGGTCGGATTTGAAGCATGACTAGTGCTTGAAGAGGCCGCCATATCTGTGACATCTGACCGAGGCTTCTCCTCCGAAAAGTCGCCTCGGCTACTCAGCTCCAGTTGATTGAAGTAGTTGATTTCCTTCATGACTAGGGAACCAACTGTGCCTCGGGTTCCTATTTGGACAGGATTATAGGGAGCCATTTTCTCAGCTTCTGCTGTGGAAATTGCGCTTGGTTTATGCATTTTTGCTTTGCTTGGAAAAAGAAAGGAGGATTTGGGTTTTGTTTCAGTTTGAGACATTCTGCTGATTTTTGTGTTTAGTGTGTTTCACTCACAGGGATTCTTTACCATATTGTCTTTATCTAAAGTGAACAAAGTTGAAGTACTGGGTGGTGGTGATATGGTTCACAATATTCATGTGCTTTTAACTTATCAACATTTAATTTACTTAACTAAAATTTTCTTTTCTTTTCTTTTTTTTTTGGGGGGGTTTTTCCGTAACTACTTGCCTTTCATTTACTCATACACACCTGATTTGCCACTTCCCAAGCTCATAACCTAAATGTTTTGCATCCTATCTTGTGCCATTCACCGGCTCCTTTTAACTGTTTGAGGCTGAAAGAATCATGGGTCTTTTCATGTCCACTGTAAGTAATCTCTAGTCATTGTCTTTCCAGAGTCTTGATTGGCAAGGGATAAAAAGAGAAGCTGGTGTTTGGTTTGGTGGAAAAAAATCTTGAGTGCTTTTTTGAGGTATGGGCATGTTGGAGGTTTGTTTTTCTTTTTTGGCTTACAAGCTTTGATTTTGCATCACCCTTTCTCATGACTGAAATTCTTAACACATACATACCATGTGAATTTTCTTCTTTTTTTTACACCCAAATTGTGAAAAGCATTCAATTTTGGTTTTTTTTTTTTTTTAACCAGTTAATGTTGCATAAGGTTGACAAGGATAGTAAATGTAAATAAATTATCTGCAGAAATTGGTATGCCATGTACAACTGTGTATTTATTTAAGGTAGATGGTTAGTGAGAGAGTGAGTTGTGTTCAAGAGAGAGAGAGGATAGCATGGACTAAAAACCTATCTTTTGTAGACCAATTAAAAAAACCTGCCATTACTATTGCAAGATAGGTCACTGTTCATGGGTGAATAAATGAGATGATAATAAGTAGGGTCTTTTTCTAACATGATGGAGAATCTCCAATAGTATCCAAGTATAGCAACAACTCCAATTCAAAGCTTACATGTGGACTGAGGTGTTAAAGAGTATATGTAGCAGAGAGGAGAATTATTGTTAAAGCTTTTTCTAATCTGATAAAATTTTAATAAAATTTTACAACTAGGAAATGTATCCTAGCAATAGGATAAGCAAAAACATGACCAAGTAGTGACAACTAACAATTAACCCCCAGTTTGTTTGGAGGGTTTAGAAGTGTTTGAACCCAAAAGTGGGTTCAAACCTTTGTTTGGTTGCATGACATCTTGGATTTAAATTTGAGTTTCGTTTTTATTTGAACCCAAAATTGAAGGTTGGAGAGAACTTTACTCCTCCCCCTACGGTTCTAACCCAAAACAATGTCCACAAAATTAACTCAAATGCTATCACCAATCATTTCATTCACTTTTTTTTTTAAACTCAGAGTTCTAGTATTGTAACCAAATGTTGGGTCGAACTTTATTACTTGTTTAGACTTTACACTACTAAATGTCAATTCAGGCTACAGAAAACCCACATAGGTAAACGAGGTCTAAATCTAGATGAGTAACATTTAAGGCCATATATTTGGTTATGTTCTTATTTGCTTATTGTTGTGAATACTATTTGTGTGCGCGATAATTGACGTGTTTATTTGGTTTTTTGATTTCAGAACAAGAAATGTGTTTCGATCTTTCGAGCATTTCATTCGAATTTACTAGTGGTATTAGTTAATATTCAAGATCTGAGTTTTTCTATCTTTTGAGGCCATTTATATCGGTTTTAGCATTTGTATTTCTCTATTTCAAAATGTAATCTTCCCTTTTCAAGGGGGAAAAAAAATTACTCATCCTTTTTTTTTTTAAAGCTACTCTCAAAATTCTGCCCATCTCCAGAATCCCCATTTGACCAAATTGGCTTTGTTGGGTAGAGCACAACCAAGCACAAAGCCGTCCCATTTTAATAATTTTTTCAATTATAATCAATAATCAAGAGAAATGTTAGTTGGAACCGGTATCTATCAAAATCAGTCAGTGTGAATGAGACGCGTTTACAATAATAGAGTACAATTACCTTAAAAAAGGGGAAAAAATATTGATAAAATATCTCCATCCATGTTTAATTGAAAATGCATAAATTTATTTTGCAGTTTCCAAAATATTGAGATCTTTTTCTAATCATACAAAATTCATGGTTATTTAGATTTTATCAAAATTAACTGTGCGAAGAGCTTTTTGTCTTGCTTGTATAAATTAAGGGCACTGATTTTTGTAGAGTATGAGTAAAAATAAGGGACTTTTTATGTTACATTAATATATCGGTAGGTCAAGTTTTTTATCCGTCAGATTTATATAAAATCACGTAAAAATTAAAAAATACGTAGATTTAACAGTTAAAAAAATTTAATCTACCGGTATACTAAGTATACTAGAGAATCTTCTTAAAAATAAAACGCCGGAAAGATCAAAAGTGATTATTGTCAATTGCCGGAAAAAAATGAAAATTAAGGTTACTACCTTTAGAATTAATCTTTGAGAAAACCGTTATGAACGATGATTTATGCGTTTTTGCACAATTAATTTTTCCTAAATGATACCACAGATGTATTTGTCTGATTCAAAAAACACAGGATATAAAAACATAAGATAGATTCTTGCATTTCAATTGAGGGCTAGATTTCAATTGAGGGTTAGATTCTTGCATTTCAATTGAGGGCCCTTCTGTAGTCCCCACTTTGTACTAAATATTGACCGTCAGATCAGTATCTTATAATTCTTAAATGATCTGAAAGGTTTAGGTGTAGAGAAAGGCAAGACATTTTTTATTTTTTATTCTTTTTTTTGTGAAGAAAAAAAAAAAAAAAAAAAAAAAAAAAAAAAAAAAAAAAAAGGAAAAAGGCAAAAAAGAGAAAGAAATGGCAAATTTTGATGAAACCTGCCTTTCGAAGAAGAGAAAGTGAACAACCATGTCGTAGTGGGCCCTTTACAAATGAAACCGGAGTGATGGTTTTGGAAAAAAAGAAAAAATTTCTTCGTCGCACATAATATAATATGAGAAATTAGAACGTTTTTCGCTATGTTAATATATTAATAGGTTAAATTTTTTATTTATTAAATTTATATAAAATTACATAAAAATTAAAAAATATATAGATTTAACGGTTAAAAAAACTTAACGTATCAATACGTCAAATGCATATATTTAAGCGAATTATTGAGTGGTTTGGGGAGTTTAAACCACGAACCACAGTGTCCAAACCGCCCAAAATATTGTTGATTTGCAATTTGCATGTGATCCCGTGTTAATAGTCTGTTGATTTGCATGTGATCTTTAACGGGACATGAAAACATAAACCAAGTGAAAGAGATGTGTTAAAGTTATCATTGGAGAATACAGTTTTTGAAAAAAAAAATTTTGATATAAAGGTCCTTTTTTTTTTGAAAATTTTTATAATTTATGTTTTTTATTATTGTTTTGTTAACGATTAAAACCAGTAAAAAATTAATAGAGCAACATTAAAAGGGAAAAAAGTTGTTAATTGAGCGAATTAATCAAAAAATTATTTAGTAGTACACATGGAAAAAAAATTTATTTGGAAAGATTGCAGATAAAATGTTTATGTAAAGACATATTTTCGAACAAGATTTTAAATATTATTTATTGGCATATATAGTCAAAAAGTATTTGAGAGGGTTATTTTGTAAAAAAAAAAAATTGATTAGGACATATATGAGAAGAAATTATTCAACGAGACAATTAGAGGGAAAAAATATCAATGAGGGTCACATTTGAGAAATGAAGAAAAAAGAATGTATTGTAGAGGGAAAAAGGGGGAGAAGAAAGAAATGAAGGAAAAAAGAAAGTAAAAAAAAAAAAATGAGCATATCTAGCAAAAATAGTATTTGAGGGGGCCATTTTGTAAAAAAAATTTGATTAGAACATATAAGAAGAAATTATTTCAATGAGACAATTAGAGGGAAAAAATATTTATTGGGGTCACATTTGAGAAAGGAAAAAAAAAGAATGTATTGTAGATAGAAAAAAAAAAAAAAGGAGGAAAGAAAGAAGTGAGGGGAAAAAAGAAGAGAAATGACAAAAATAAAGCAAAAAAAAAAAAAACATTTTAACACTTTATTTTTGGGTTAATGTGGGGGAGAAACGTGCAAATTGTTTCGGACGCCTCCTCCCTCCCAAACCGCATTCTTTTTAAAGAAAATGTAATAAAATAATATATAGACAATAATAATAGGAGTAAAATGTAATATATATATATATATATTTTTTTTTTTTTAAATTAAAAAATTAAAATGTAAAAAAAAAACATTCATAAAAGAAAGTTTTTTTGGTAGGTCCTAAAAAAATAAACAACCTCTAGTTTCCTAATTTTAGCAGTAAGACATGTGTAAAAAACTATTTATTTTATATTTTTTTTTATTCAATGTGATTTTGGCTTGATCAACGATAAATGAGTCAACTCCTACTAGTAGGAAGCCCTAAAAGAGAAACTTAAAAAAAAACAAAAAAAAACAAAAAAAAAAAAAACATTTAAAGAATTTTAAAAATAAAGATTAAAAAGTATTAAAAAAAAGATAGGGAGGAAAATTACGTGACAGCATGGAGAAGCTTCAGCACTATTCAAAAAGAGGTTCTTCTTTAATAATAGTTAATAGATAGATACAGATTTATAAGCCTGAAGAGTGATTTATGAGACGTTTAGTTGCTAGATTCGTACCATGATTCAAATCATAGTTCGTAATTTATTACAATATTTTTGTACTATGATTCGAATCGTGGTTCGTAGTTAATAGATAAATACGTCCACTTAGTATTTCAGAATTTTGATTTCATCATTATTATCAACATTTTCTCTTTGTTTATCCATTCTCTGTCTTTGATGTATCCTTGCAACGTATGATATTTTTGTCCTCTTTTTTGTAATAATTTAGTAATGAAACCATGTTGGTTTTTCTTTTATTATTCCCCCTTTGGTTCCAATTGCTACTTCATTTCTTGTGATAAAAGGAAAAAAAAAATAGTAGTATTAAGCTATTGGAGGCAACTCAGGGCAGGGAAATTATTTTATTTTGTTCCCCAATGGTATTAAGCTATTGGAGGCAACTTCTTCTCTTACTAGTGGAAAATAGCGACAATTTAAAAAAAAAATTAAATCAAAATACAGTTAGTAGTACACCGGTGGTGAGATGGAAATTTACCAATAAAAAATAGAATCATTTGTTGATGTCCTTGCTTATGGATGAATTCTTCCTAAATTGCTTTATTTTTTTTTTCCCTAAACTTTTTCATCAATTCATATTTAGTTTACAATTCACATTAAGCACGTGCCTTGCACGTGCTATCTTACTAGTCTTTAAAAACATGAGATAAGAGCATTTCAATTGAGCACAAAGGACTTTTTTTTTTTTTTTTTTTTTTTTTTTATGGAGAAAGGGATTTTAATTGGGACCAAAGGGTTTTTTTTTTTTTTTTTTTTTTTTTTTTTGGATATCACTAGAATGTGCTTCTGTTCTAGCTGTAATTCACTACATAATTAATTTTTGGCAAATTGTGGAAACTACGTCAAATAAACCATCATTTTCCAGTTAAACCAAAATGATAGATTCATTCTACTTATACAAAGCTTTTTCCCCCTTGGCTCTTACCAACGAAGAATCATAGTATGCAAAGTGTAGAATGATTTGTAAATAAATAGTCAAACATGGAATGGTCCAAGAGAAATGTTCACTGCATTAACAGTCAATTTCCAAATTGGTTCACAAAACTCACCCACAATAGACCAGCATAAAACGAGCAATCTCGTCCTGCATTCCTCAAAGTGATTCTGTCCGAAAACAGAGAACCGCGCTCTAGAAACTACACTTTCTTAAACAGACTAAAGAATTATTTTTATTTTTATTTTTTTCTTTTTTTCAATTCTAGATCAGCTTGACCCCTCCTTCCCTCACAGAGTCAATCACAGCTTTAACCTTACCATGATATGTTTGTTCTCTCTTCAAGTGGACCGTCACAGCGGGGATGTTGTTGATCAGCAGGCGCTCTGCCAATATCTTCCCAATCATTGCAGCAGCAGCCACATCCCGAGTAGTTTCCATGCTTTCTCTCAAGACTTTTTCCTGCGAACTAGCAGAAGCAGCTACCGTGGCAGTTGGCGTGTGGATTACCTGAGCATTCACGAACTTGTTCGTGAAGTGCATCTTCAGGACATAAGGCTTAAGGTACTTTGTGATCAGAGGTGGCCTAGCCGGCGGACGAATAACCATCTCCCTTTTGCAACCAAACCACAAATACAATCATAAGAAAAGAGCAGATAGTTTTTACTCCCTAATTGTCAGTGATTAAAACCAACATCCACTGAAATAATAATGAGCAAAAACAGTTGTTCCAGGCCAAGGACTATTTATTTCCGCATTAAACCCATACTAGCAATGAGATTAAAAGAAAGAAGAAGGCAAATGTTTGCTTGAGGGGACCCAGATCCGGTCTCAGATGCGTAACATCGACTAAAACGATGAAAAATCAGTACAAACAGAACCGGTTATCTTCAATAGTATGCTCATCAAAAAGATAAAGCTTAGCATCGCTGACAAGTTGTCTGATTCGCAAACAAAAAATGATTCACAGCTTTTTATATATTGGAGCATTGACTTCTTAATTCAGTAAAAACTAATAATACCAAATACCAATAACATTTATTTTGAGTGCGACGCTATTATCATAAGAGGTATCCTAACCTCGTGGCTAGATATTCCAATGCAAAACCAAATTAGTGTGCTAATGAAAAATTTTAGCATTTGAGTAAGAAAAATCCTTCTCCAATGCAATGTTATTCTTAGTGTTAAATTTAGCATGTGATATACTTAGTAGCAAATTTGGCACCAAATATAGCATATGCTAAATTTTGGCATTTGATTGCTATAGGTGGATCGGTTTAGTTTTTCATTTAATCATTATAACATTGGTATTTTTAAATTATTCCAAGATTAAAAATTTACTTTTACAACTTCAAAGCTTAATAATTATGACAAAAAGTAGATATAGCATTTTACATAGCATTATGCAATGGAACAGAAATGAAAGTAACATACCAAAATCCAATTTCCCACTTTTTGGTGCCAAATATAGCATTGACATTAGCATTTACATTAAGGAAACGACAAACAAAGTCGTGAATTCATCAAAAGCCAAAGTCATGAGAAGAAATTTCTCTGAGATACTTCAAACAATTTAATACATTTGACTACATCACTTATAGACCATGAAGCAACATTTGAACCATTCTTAATTTAACAATCGTATATCTTCTTTCCTGGCCAAGGCATAGTTTTGGCATGCATTAACTATATAATATTAAGCACAAAAAGTACATAAAAACACCAAAGTCGGCTCATTTTATTACCATTTTTTTCATCTCTTTCTCTTTTTTCCCCCAATTCATGATTTTTTTTTCCCTTTCAGAACCACCATCAAACACATTATATGCAATAATATCAACTCAAAACAAATCCCAAACTTTCGACACGATCAATTCCGTAACACTAACAGATTATGAAAATCTATGACTTTACATCCAAAAGTTCGTGAAAACAATTCAAAGTTGCATCTTTTTGTGACTAGTTCCCCAAATAAAACTGAAAAGAAAAACTCGAATTGACATAATAAAAGAAAAATGTAGCGCAGGGCCTTACCAGTCTGTGACTGTGACTGCCGGAGAGCGAGGAGCCAAGGAAGAACTAGAGTAGCGCCGCCGGAGGAGAGAGCCAGGAGCTAACGAAAAATCAGCGCCGCGCCGGAGAAGAGAGGGAGAACCGGAAGAGCAGAAGAGAGAGAAAGGTCCTAGTTTGTGTCTTTGTGATTGTTCGACGGTAATATAAAAATTAAAATTAGATTGTTTTGAGAATTATTTTAAGAAGGATTTTAAAATTGTGTTTAATTAATTTTTAAAAAATTTATTTTGAGTATAATAAAAAATAAGATTATATTTAAGGGAGAAAGAAGGAAATAGGCCAAGACTTGAGATGAATTAAAATTAATAGGCCAATAGTTTATATAAGTTAATAAATAGGCAAAATTATTGTTTTCATCCATAACTTGTCTGGTTATGAACCATAACTTGACAAGTTATTGTCCATAATTCACGGTTTTTGTTCATAACTTATATGGTTATGAACCATAACTTGACAAGTTTGTCGATAACTTATCTAATTATGAACCATAACTTGACAAGTTATGACCTATTAATTTCTATAACTAAAAATTGGCCTATATGCTTTCTTAAGCTTTTCATATTGGCCTATTTTCTACTATTTCCCTATATTTAATTATAATTATTAATTAATATATTATAACATTATTGATAAGTATTAAAAATAAAAATAAAAAATATTTTTTAAATATTTTTTAATTTTTACACACAAACTATTCTTAAAATTGATCGTTTGACGGGTCTTAGTTTAGAGAAAGAGTGAGACAAGGGTTTTAGGCATGTTTAGTTCGCTGATTTAAGTTTTTAATTTGAATTGAGATGTGACTTTATGTAAGAATTTTTTACTGTAGTAAAAAAATTAGATGTGATTGTTTCTGAGAGCTTTTTACTGTAATAAAACTCAAATTCTAAACTCGAATCGATAAAATAAACAGATTGTGTCTTTGTGATTCTTTGACGAGAGGTGGGAGGCAAAACGTCATAGTTTTGCTTAGAATTTTTTTTTCCCTTTTGGTCATTAGCACACATTTTTAGTCGTCCATGTTTTGCCTCCTAAACTTACACTACTACTTTAAATTTTAAATTTCTCTCTATGTCACATGTACTATACTTGACTTTGACTCAAACTTTAAAAGTTCTCACTATATTACCTTAATCGTAATTGATTTTTAAAGTCACATGTGTTTTAGGATGAACTTACTTATTTTATATTTATCTTACCGATATTGATACTTCTTTGATAGATATTGATATTTGCATCCTTGGTTACAATTTTCATTGCAATTGAAATTATGATGCGATTTTGTCCATTTTGTCAACAAAGTTGTGGGCTTGATAAGAAAATAAACCACTGAAAAGGCTATGATTTCAGTCTTTAAAATTTTTTAATTTAATGTGATTTAAACTATAACCAACAATGAGTAAATGGTCACACTAGTATGAAGGCTCTATTATCATCTATGAGAGAAAGACGTTTTGTAAATAATCGAAAAAAAAAAAGACGTTTTGGGAGGTGGCGTATAATTGTCTGCAAAGACCAAGTTGGTCAAGAATAGAAGTGGCAATTCGTGTCACATGTCGTATTTTGATCTTTTTTTTAATTTACAGTCAATCCGAACACGACATGTGACACGAAATTTTTTAAAAACCGCAACACGATACGATCATTTTATGAGTTGACACGACATGATACGAAAATGACCCGTGATACGAAATTAACCCGTGAACTTGAAATTGACATGAAAATTATGTACTTTTATTTCGTTTTTTTACATATTAGAAATAACTTAAAATTCATAACATACTAAAACAATAACATCCATTAAAATTAAGCAAATAATAGTATAAGATTTTGAGTATAAATATCATTATATCACAAGTTCATAATAAAATAAAAAATATGTATTTTTTAGTTTTTTACGAGTTCCGCGTCGTATTCGGGTTAGACAGGGCTAATCTAAAATTGATCCGTGTTTTTCGTGTCAATTTCAGATCGACCTAATTCTGACCCGAACTTCTTTTTTCTTAACTCTAATCTGTAAAATTCATATCATTTTTAAATCATATTATCATATCGTGACCTATATTACCGACTCTAATTCAGAATGAATATGGCCCATGGTCATAGGCCGCATTTGGTTCAAGCCCTCCTAGTCAAGTGGTATTGGATGTTCAAAGTCATCAAAACTTCACAATCTAACTGGTTGGATGGTTGACGCGTAACAATCACAAGTGTTCCTGCACACACCATAACATCTCCCCTCCATTGAGAAATTAGTGGATAGGAAGATATCTGAGAACCAAGAATGATAAAACAGAAAGAAAGCTCAAGTCTTGAACTTGAGTTCTGCAGTTAAAAAAAAAAAAAAAAAAAAAGACTTTGAACTTAGCCATGGCTTCTATCCCATGGACTAGTGGTACTAGCACTAGTATAATTGCCACCCACAAAGTCTTGACTACAAAATCAGTGTCAAAATTGAAAACCCAGTTTGTTAATGGCAAAATTTCTAGGCTTGGTTGTGTCAGATCCTTTGGTGGTGTTGGAATTTTTGGACCAACCAATGGGTCTAGAGCCAAGTGCTGGTTCAAGTTTGGTAAAAATGGTGTTGATGCTGAAGGTGCTGGCATTTATGGCAGCCAGTCACGGGATGACTTTGATAGAGATGATGTTGAACAGGTTCTCTCTCTCTCTCTCTCTCTCTCTCTCTCTCTCTTAAAGTTGGAATTTTTAGAGGAGTAATGTAATTTTTTTTCTTATTTTGGATTGGATGGAAATTTTATCTAAATCACATATATTTTTTTGTTCTGTATCAATTGAGGAGAAAGTCATAGAATTTTGGGTCAATTCACTTGTGAAAGTTGTCCTAGCCCTGAGGTAGCCAAATTGAGAAAAATATCGGTGTCCAAAAATCAAGAAAGAGTTTTATGAATCTGTGATTTATAAGTCTCAAAACATGGATGCATGTAATACCCGCATTTTTGTGTTACTAGCTTAGTTAAGAAAAAATAATACAATTTTGTTTATTTTATGATATTTGGAGATTTTTAGAAATATTTAGATTTGAGATTTGTAAATCTTAAAAATTCTGTTCGAGGATTGTTTCCGTAATAGATATTATTTTTTTCATTTATGCAGTATTATTTATTCTAGTTTAGTTAACGTTTTTTCTGAATTTAACGGTTCTTGAGCTGTTAACTTAGGAGGGACGTTATCCATTTGGAAGAAAAAACATGTCCTTAAAAATATTGGGTTCCTCAGGACAATATGTTAGAATGACTTTCCAACAGAATGAAATTAGCAAAATGACCTTCTTTTATTTTGTATGAAGAAAGATATTTACTCATTCTTTGTAAAATGAGGTCATTTTACAAATAAAAATTTTTAAAAAGTTATTTTACTAATAAAACTTTTTAAAAGAGTTATTTTTATAAAGCCCTCGTTCCTCAGTGACATCCTACATTCTACTCTTTTTTTTTTTTTCCTCTTGTTTGGTTATTTATTATTATTATTCTGAGAATAGTTTGATTATTTATTATTTTATACTTTGTGTTTTCAGCTTATAAAAAAAATGTATATCATACATGATGTTCTCAACATTGTACATTTAAATTTTAATTTCATATCAAATATTTACATTCTCTTTAGTTAACTACTTTACTCTTTAAAAATTATCATAAATCGGTTATGCTATATCTCATAACTACTGAAGTCGTTATTTAAGTGATCAAAATCAGTCATTTGACCGAGATTGTATAAATTTGATATGAAATTGAAATCTAGGCCTCATTCATTTCACCGATTCGAGTTTTCAATTTTAAGTTTTTACAGTTAAAAGTTCTCAGAAAATGTCATTTAATTTTTTCTGCTACAATTAAAAACTCTCAAAAAATATCACATCTCAACTCGAATCCGCGAAGCGAACAAGGCCTAAGAGTATAATGATGAGAACATTTTCAGCTCACTTTTGTTTACATTTACTACAGTACTTTAACTACATGGGAATGCTTGCTGTTGAGGGTTCATATGACAAAATGGAGGCTCTTTTAAGCCTAAAAATCCACCCAGTGGATATCTTGCTAATGCTGGCTGCCTCTGAAGGTGATAAGCCAAAGATTGAGGAGTTATTGAGGGCTGGAGCCAAGTATGATGTCAAGGATGGTGATGGCAGAACAGCACTTGATAGAGCTGCTGGTGATGAAATCAGAGACTTATTTCTTAACTTTTCTGCTCAGAAAGCTTGATGATGACATGGGCAAACTTTGTATTTGAATCAAAAAGTTTTCATTTTCCAATTTAGCAATTGAAATTTTCTTTTATGGTCTTGTTTATTTCATCAGTTTGGTAATTAAAACTCTAGGTTCATATTTCTGCTTGTAGAGAAGTTGTGATGTAGAGAAGAATTAACTACAAACTAAGTACTAAGTAAAACACTATTGCACTACAAAAATTATGGGATTGAATTAGGTTATAAAGTAAAGGCTGAAGCCTAGTGGACATGACAACATGATTTGTGAATTTCATAAAATCAAGGGTTTTTGGTGCTTTTCCCATTTTAAGTTTAGTGAATTAGAAATAATCTTGACAAATTACTCATGAATCTAATAAAATATTGTAGATATTCTGATCATGACATGCTCTGTCATCATAAAAAAATTCAATCTTTGCCCTTAGACGAGCTTACGGGATGTATAGGAGGGCATTCCCATCCAAATTTTAGCAGCCATTATTGATTGTAGGGACATTCTGCAATACTTTATTAAATTTAACTTGTTAAAATTAAAACTTTAAGTAGCAATTCGGCAGAGCGTAAGTTTAAATGGTAACAATGCCAAACACCCTAAAATCAATTGTGTTTGTTCAAACCACATCAAGGATTCTATTGGTATAGAAGTGGCGTATTGCATATGCCAAGTCTAATTTATGTTTGGTTGGAGGATTCAAACTATGATTTCAATTATGGTTCATGGTTCGTTATAGTGTTTTCTCTCACAAAAAATACACGTAAATCGAAAATGGTTCTAATCACATGATTCTAATCCATGAACCAAACGTCTTTTTAGATATTAAAATCATGAACATAGAATATCTCATTGTTTAAGTTAATGTAAAAAATCCATAAGAGCCTCATAAGTTGTACTGAGTTGAGAAACTACTTGAAGTAAAGCTCAACAAGCTTCTTAAGAGTATCAAATACACTGGTAAAGGGGTTAAATACAACTGAGGCCCTCAATTCCAGATCAGGAAACTGGTTCGTAAGAGCTTGTTGCATTCCGGGCATCGACATCATTGCAGCTAGCTGACTGTTTGACATTACTTGGCAATCCTGTGGGGTGTCCTTGATTTTGTTCGGGTCGTATCCGAAGTTCGCCAAGTAAGACTTGTATTTCTCTATGAATTCAGGTCCAGGGTCAGGTCTCCTTGAGTATATCTGAAATATTGATGCAAAATATGCTTTAAGTGAGCACCAACAGTATAAATTTCTCTTAGGACAATCTAATGTTGGACTTGAAAAAGTATCCTATTGTAAGAGTAGTTACGATTCTTATGAACCGTCAAATCATATTAGGATCATATCAAATTATAAAAGAGTATGAAAGTTTAAAAGCATTTGATAAAGACCTGATGGTTCAAAACTGTGTCCTCAAATTTTCATTGCCTACCACAAAAAATTCTTCTTTTTCGTATGATCTTTCAACAAAAAAAAAGAACTTGTATAAACTAGATATTCCTCTTACAAATAGTAACCAGTTTTAGCACTAGATTGACATGAATTGCAGGGTCTTCTTCAAATCATTACTTACTTGTATGAAGCTTCTGTCTTTTGCTCCTGAAACAAGAGCGAAATTGTCATAATCAGTTGCAATCACATCATATGGCTGCTTAGGAATGAATGGCAATGTTGGGAAACGCAGATAACATTTCTCTTTGATCATCTCCTGGTTTTCCAGTTCTGTCGCGTTTTTCTGCAAATCTTCCTCCGGAAGGCATTGAACCTTTCCCCTTATGCCTGTAATGTATCCATCAGGACCTCCATGGACACAGAAGGTATCAACTCGGATGGATGATGCTTCCTTATCAAACGTATATACTCCCTGAATTTTGGCAATGAAAATATTTTCAGCAGCCACAAAAATGTTGGAGCTATGTAATCTTCGTTTTTACTCCTGTCACTTGCAACGAAGCACCCAAATTCATGGATTTCCACTTACTAAATACTTGAATGGCATTTAAAAGACAGTTCTTTTCCAAATACCACAGAATAACAAACAAAAATAATGATATAAAAAAAAAATAACAGAGTTTTCTTACGAGCGCAGCCAAATCTATAGAGGTACTAAGGTTGAGAATTGCGAATAACATTTCTTATATCATGTTTATCACTATCTTGTAAAGAACACATAAACATTGTGCTTAAAGGCTTATCCTGTTGGTAATTCAATTCAAGGCCCGACTATATTGTCGAGGTCTTGAGTTCGAATCTCCAATCTCGAGGGTTTTTTTTTTTTTTTTTCCCAATTAGCATTCGAGAGTTATAACTCACAACCATACATACCCTTTTTAGCATTTACCTGCGTGCAGTGGCAGTCTTCCTGACCTTGTCCGGCAAATCCACGTTTAAGTGAAGCCACTTCAAACCATCTTCCTGAATATCTGATGGGATCGAAATCCTTGGCCGTCATGCCTCTCATCATCATTAGCTTCCCACCTCCTTTATCAGAATCCTCATCAAGTGGAAGACTTGGCAAATTATTTACTGCACTAGCAAGCTGGCATATATTTCCTTGATGGGTTAAACCAGCAGCAGTAGCCTGCCAAGAAGGTAACTTTAGGAACCACACACAAAGCTGAAAAATTCAAATGCTCTTTCAGTAGGACACCACGGATCTTCATTAGGTTTTGTTAAATAACTTCTTAATGTGATATAATTCTAATGTGATCCCTACGTTAAAAACAGTGTATTTATTTTCATACCCTGCCAATAAATTTTCCAACACATCTTATATCCTTTCTGACAAGTTTTATGGTAGGGTATGAAGATACCCCATCGGAAAGGCACAATTTGGAAACCGTAAGATTTCAATCAATCTGTTAAGTTGTCATGCTTTTCTTAATCTGATATGATACAATGGATAAAAACTGTATCATATAGATTTGTTTTTCAATTTTCATATACCTACCCACAGAATTCTCCTTGTTTATCCAGAAAAAAAAATGTTAAACTAGTCGAGATGTAATTTAGGTCAAATTAGCAAGAAGAAAAGGAAAAAACCACTATCATGAGAAGTAAATCAAAAGCTCTAGAACTAGCTAGCTTTTAGAGATTAATTTTGGCATAAAAGCTTTAGAACAAGGATTTCATGTCATTATCTAGCGCACAATAAAGAAATTCAATCATGTCACAAACTAGTGATAGAAAAAATCTTGCAATTTTTTTTTTTTTTATACAACACGGGATTGAACCCGCAATTCCTCTACCGAAAAAAGAAATCTTTTCAGTTTGCCCACAAACACTTTTGTATCGAACATTCATCATCATACTATAAGATGAGAAACCAACCAACCTGGTTTATTGGAGAGACAAATATCAACGAAGCCACAAGACCAGATAAGACATGTCTACACACTAGCTTATTAGTGGCCACAGAATTCTCAATTTGACACTTTACCACAGTTTTACCCTGCACTCCTCTGCATTTGCAGAAACACAAATGTAAGTTGAAAGAACAAAAAAAAAAAAAACAAAAAACAAAAAACAAAACAAAAAAAAAAAAAACATTTGCAAAAAAAAAATCGAGTTTTAAAAGATTCTGAGCATCAAAGAGGAAGAAAACAAAAACCCAGAAAAAACCCATATAAGCAATTTGCAAAAGGACCATTCACAAAAGGAAACAAAAAAAAAAAAGTGATAGCAGAACCCAGAAAAATGAAGGAAAAACTGGGGACTAGAGGAAATATTTTTTAAGTTAATTGAACACAATATAGGCTAAGAGATGAAAGGAAAGGAAATATTATAACCTAGAGGTAAAGATATTGGAAGGAATGGAAGAAAGAGAAGAGCAAGAATGGAGAACTGGTACTGCTTGTAGAAGACTTTGCACCATTTTTCTTTTTTTTTTTCCCCTAGTTTTTCAAAGCTTCAGAAACTTAAAAGTTTCTTTTTAACGAAAATAAGAATAAATAAATAGAAATCTTGTCAGCGAATTACTGAATTACAGAGATGAGCTCAATCAAGCATTTTACTGTTAAGGTCTCTTCCAAATTCCACCAGATCCTAGAAACAAAATCTTTTTGATAAGTCATCATCTCAACCTTGAAGTGGGTCCATATTAACAACCTCATTTAAATATGATTTTTTTCCTTCTTTTTAAATATGATTATTTTTTGTTGTTCCTTTTTATCTTCTCACACGGCTATTTCCAAACTTGGAGGAGGGAAAAGAACCGTTATTTGTTTACTTCTTAGTTCTTAAACAGTTGGATTAAAAAGTAGTTATTTAATAATTATTAAAAAAAAAATAGGTCTTTCAGTGTTGTATATTGTTACTAGTCAAATACGCGTGATAAGAAGGAAAAAAGATCTGAAACAAAAGGTAAGGAAAAAAAGTGTACATATATTTCACACGTGCCTCTCATGTGCAAAACATTTCGCAAATATTTTTCTATAATAATATAGACTCCGTTCATTTTATTGATTCAAGTTTTATCACAATAAAAAATTTTCAGAAACAATCACATTTAACTTTTTTATTACAGTAAAAAATTCTCAAATAAAATCACATCTAAACTCGAATTAAAAACTTGAATCAACGAACTAAACAGACCAATAGTAAAGAAGTAAAGATATACACGGTAAAAAGGACAGCAAAATTCAAAAACAAAACGACTTGTGGTTTGAAGAATATTTTATATTGTTGTAACATTTCTACGGAATTTCTTTAATTCTTTTACAGTCAATAAATTAATTGAAATGTAATCAATTTCAAAATAAGCTTTCTTTGGTACTTCCGGCAGAGAGCAAGCTAAAGAACGACTCTTCCTTTTCACCACTCTTGCTTTCAGTTTCCTTTAAATGAATTCCCATTGCATTTATTGTTGATGGCACAGAATTTTTAACTGCAACAAAGGCTACTTTTTTTGAAGCAGACTTTAGTTTTGGAGTATTTGGAGAAGAGCTTGAGCATGAAAGCAAACCGCCTTGAGGGAATTTTAGACTATCCTCAACCTGCAGCTTTCCATCATCAGTTTCCACCGCGTCTTCCTCGACGTGTTTCGGGCCCTTTTTGGCCGTTTGGTCCTCGTTTGCACCCCCGGAAGGTAGTTCATCAACTGTACAAGCCAAAAATTCATGACCATTTTTGGGAGGTAGCTCAAACCAAGCAGCGAAACCAAAGAGAGAAAAAGAAAAGGAAATATAACAAAAAAGAAAAAACTAAATCAAAACCAAATTCTTCAGGAACTATATATATAACATGTCAAAGGACTATATCGCTTTTGCAGGTGTTTAAGCAAAACTTGTCCCCCTCGCTTTGCATATACAGCAAAAAAAGACTTGTTCTATCTAGAGATTATAACATAGAACGACTATACACATCATGCAACTTTTTCTATTGCAAATATCATGAATGCACACGGGTTAAAATCCTATATATTAGGTTTTTTGTTGGCATTTATGCCAACAATATTCAAGAAATATTCTGTAATTCTAGTTCCTTGTTGTACAAGAAAAATGTGTCGGGCATATTTGAATTTCAAGAGAATATTCTCTCAGATAAGTTTAAAAGATATGCATTAGCTAAAATCGGGGGGAGATAAAGTTGAATTTTTATGTTGATGTCTACTGAAGATTTACTATAGCTGTTAAGATTTGAAAAGATTTTATTTTATCTAGTAGAGCAGAAAAATAAAAAGAAGATAATTACTGGTTTAATTAGAGAAAAATTTGAGTTCTACTTGAGTTCACTACCCAACTTTGAGATGGAGATTACTTGTAATGCTCTATAAATACAACTCAACACCATTGATGCTGTGGGCTTCTTGGGTTTTTACGCATAAAGTTTTGAAGTCCGAGCGTTCAGGAGAATTTGTCTTCGGTAGAAGACGATTTGCAGAGTTAAAAGGAGTTCAACCAATTGACATTCTTTGGGAGAAGAATTTGAATCTTTCGGGAGATAGCAAATTGCCAATTTAAGGGATTTCACAGGG
Organism: Morus notabilis; assembly: GCF_000414095.1. Taxonomy (NCBI): domain Eukaryota; kingdom Viridiplantae; phylum Streptophyta; class Magnoliopsida; order Rosales; family Moraceae; genus Morus; species Morus notabilis. The sequence goes on along the minus strand of NW_010359240.1, from coordinate 129,665 downwards.
ATTCCACCGTGCAGTATTGATGACGAGTGGTGCTCGCTGAATCAGGCCATCTAGTTGTCACAATACTTAGGCGACAAGTAGAAGAGTGAATCTTTTATTGTTTAAGTCCATTAGTGATTGTAATTTTGATAATTAGTGGATAATTCAATGATGGACGTAACCTCGTGGATGTAGGTATTTACCGAACCACGTAAAAATTGCTTGTGTTCTATTTATTTATGCCTTCAGTAATTGGACGTTAATTAAATTCGGTAAATTGCTAAAAACGAATCTTTCACTATAGAATGTGCAAAACCAAAATTACTGTTTCATCCTTGGTTTTTGTAACCCTAACAATTTATGTTTTAGTTTCATGGTCGTGATGTGTCATGAATCTGTTTCTCACCATGTGTATCATTTTCCTAAAACACATGGGCCTATTGTTAGATGTCGAGTACTAGCCGATTGAATATTGCATGAAAGAGAGCAACTTGTCACTTGATTGCATAAGCATATCGTAAGATATGCATAGAAAAACTTGCTGAGGGAACCTCCTTTATGTTTTCCAAAAGGAAAGAGAGAGAGAGCAGGGTAAATATCACAAGCAATCAAATGCCGTAAATTTTTGTACCTCCAAGAAAAGACTCGACACATTGATATAGTACTGATGATGCTGGTATAGAAGCTCCTCCTTCGAGCTCTGAGTCATGACTTTCAATCTTACTCTTATGCATCCTTTCATGTAACACAAACTTGTCTGATTCCCAAACACATTCCAAGGTGATAAAGTCCATGTTTGTAGGGAAAAACTCCCTGAAGACCTGCATCATATACATCGGACATTGTTGAAATATATTTTCAAGCAGAAAGGAAACTTGGAAAGAATCTCCTAAAAAACAAATAATTCGCAGAAAAATTAAGAAAGGAAGCTGACCCCAATGCCATCATGAGTTATCTTTACAGATTGCTTCTTTAGGGAGAGAGAAGAAACAGTGTTGAATACCGAAACAACGTCAACTAGTATCTGCAGAAGCAAAGCAAATAGAAGTGAACCAATAATTAAACCAAGGTGTTATGCTTATACCAGATAAATTTAAAATCATCAAAAACTCAGAATAACAGTGACAGAAAGAAGAAAACAATTTATGAAAGGCAAATCTTATATATCTCAAGTAATCAAGACACTCTTCCTTGAACAGAATTCAGATTCATCATTCATCTATCCCACAAGTAGCCTCCTAACAAGTTCTTTGTGGGACCTTATTGCAGCGAGTAATTCTCATTTCTCTTTCACACAAAAAATCCTCTATTTTTGTCCTCTTCAATGTTTTCATAAAACTCCCTCCAAAGTCTATGTGAGTCAAAGGATTGGTCAAGGTTGATCATCTAATAAGGGCATAAAGTTTATGCAGAAAATATTTTCCAACATTAAAAGATCAAAGTTTTAGAAGATATCAAACTTACCTGTTGGACCAAAACTCGCATTCGTGAGAGCACAGCCAAAATTGTCAGAGCGAATCCCATGAAAAATGATCGAGCAAGCAAGACAGATATCCCACTGTAGAATAGTCAAGGAGAATTCACATATTTAGCTACTGATCCAAGATAAACAGGCCATCAACAAGTGAAGGATACGAAGCTGCCTTTAGCATTGGCTCAACCATCTGCAAAGAGAGGGGGAAAAAAGAAGTGCAGAACTTCTTATGAGGTAGCTTGGATTGGTGAAGATTGCTTAACCATATGGGTTAGAAGAAAGAAAAGTTTTGATTTTTTTTTTTTGCAATTAGCAAACACTTTGTATTGCCATATCGCCATTGAAAGCATTTATCCACTCAGTCTTGCATCAATGTGACTGCTCTTTTTAAAAAGATGACAGAAAGAGACCAAGCCAACCATTGCAGTAAAATTCGAAAAGTATAAAAAAGAAGATGGTTGACATTATCAAAAGTGGAATATAACCTGAGAAAGGAGCCGTGCTGCTCCTAATAGACGCTCCAAGAAAGTATATTTTCCAACTTCAAGTTTCCTCCTCTTCAAACTACAAGGAAACAAAATCATAAATGTGAAATCTTATTCATATGAACATCAGAGTTTCTTACTGTATGAATCCTACAATCTAGATTTGATAGTGGACAGAGATATATTGATGATTCCAATACTGAAAGATCAATTGAAAGTCATAAAATAATTTTGGGTTAAACTCACCTGAAGTATAGGTCAAATCAACTTTTTGTCTTTGAATTTTAAAACATTGCAGAACAAATCCTTAATCTACTAACAGTCCCAAATTAGTCCTTCCGTTCATTCGAATGTCAAGATCTCAAAGGAAAACACACGAATCCCTTCTTAACCGTCATGCCCTTAGACGTAAAATGACAAAATTAGCCCTCATTAAAAACGGCGCATGGTCCTCACATGCCTTTTTCCAGTTGGATGGATTTCAGGACAATTTGATAGATTTAAAACTTGTTCCGAGACATTTTAAAAGTTAAGATCAACATGGGATTCAGCCTATACTTCAGGGACTAAAAAAGCCCAATAATTTTCAAACTGAAGAAAAGACTTTCCTTTTCACAAGGGTTTCCCATATATTAGTGGGGGCGAAAAAAAAGGTCTAACGCCAGAAGCCAGCCCACTTTCTACAGAGGAAACATAAGTTTTATAAACTTTTTTTACCTTTCTAAAAGATGAACCTTTTGTTTAGGTCTCTTTCCAGTAATAACTTGGAAGCAAGAACTCAGAACCTCTTCCAGCTTAGCAGATCTCAGAAGCCTCAAATCCCTCCTTACCTGAAAACCCAAAACAGTAATGTCAATTACAAAAGACTTAAAAAATGAACAACCCCATCTAAGCTATTGCACTGGAAACATCAAATAATTTAAATAAATAAATAAACCCTTTTAACAGATAAAGGAAAAAGCTTAAAAATAAAGGTTAAAAACTGTAGACCTTCAATAAATATTGGAAATATGAGGAGCGCCTATGCTGGTTCTTGTTTTTGTAAACCATTCTTTGGAAAATACCAATTTCAAATTGGAGCTGACCAAGCAAAGATGTCAACTTCTCTTCAAGATTTTCAGCTCCTGAACCCATTGAATTCCTCTCTGCGTTTCACATACATGACTATATAATTTCATACGGTGACATCAAAACCATTTAAGTTGCATTATCTATAATATATACATCCATAACTACATAACCATATCTATATACACACAAACACACACACAAATAGCAAGCCTAAGAAATTCGTATTTTTGTGAAAATAATTCAAAGTTGCATCTTTTTGTGACTAGTTCCCAAAATAAAACTGAAAAAGAAAAACTCGAATTAAAATAATAGAAGACAAATGTAGCGCAGGGCCTTACCAATCTGTGACTGTGACTGCCGGAGAGCCTGGAGCCAAGGAAGAACTAGAGTAGCGCCGCCGGAGGAGAGAGCCAGGAGCTAACGAAGAATCAGCGCCGCGCCGGAGGAGAGAGGGAGAACCGGAAGAGCAGGAGAGGGAGAGAGAGAAAGAGAGTTCTAACCCTAGCTTCAGAAAAGAAGAAAATTATATATAGTTATTGCTCAAATTTTTGACGGGCGCCTGAAAAAATTAATTTTGAACCTGACGTCCGAGCCATGTCTGAGAAGGTTCATAGACGGGCCGCAGGCCTAATTTTGACTGCTCGAGCCAGTCTGAATGACCTGGGAAAAAAATATTTTTTATTATCTTTTTTAATTTTATAATATTGTATATATTATTATTTAATAATTATTATAAATAATTATTAAATTATTTTATATTAAAATTATATAAAAATTAAAATTAATACGCACTATTAACTTAATTTAATAAATTAACTTGAGTTCCATGGCCCATTTATATAATGAATGTGTATGAGAAAGGCATTGACGTTTCATGGCCCATTTATATGCAAATAATTAAAGTAGTTCTCGAGTCAAAGTTGATTTTTGGGTGCGTTTGGAACTCATTCTAAAATAATTTTATTTTCTGTATAAAAATGAAAACAAAAACGTTTTCATTTTTATTTTGGATGCATTTCTGAAAATGTGTTTGGTAGTTTTATTCCCAGATTGTTTTCAGTTTAAAAAAAATTGAGGTGTAGTCGGAGAAGCCCATCCCCACCCGAGGCGGCGAACCCCGGGTGCATCTGGAGGAAGCCGCCGGTGATGATTGAGTTCCAAAGATCTTCCTTTTGGCGGACATAGACCATGGTGCAGACGAACGGAGAACGAAGAACGGCGAGGAAAGAAGAAAACGAGAGTAGAAGAAAATGAAAAATGAGAAAATGAAAACGAGTATAAACCGTTTTCAGAAATGTATACAAAATATGAAAAGGGTCAAAAACATTTTCAGTTTCAGTTTTTAAGAAAACACAAACCAAACGCGTTTGAGGTTATTTTCAGTTTTTGTTTCTCAAAAAATGTGAAAAACATTTTTGAGATTGAAACCAAACGCGCTCTTTGTTTTTCTTTCTTTTCCTTTCCTTGAGTCATTAATCTTAATTTTGCCTTCCATATATGTCAGATTTGATCACCTTCCTAGAATGTAGTGACTGTGAGATATCCATCTCCTTCTATATTAATTATTATCACGCATGCTGCATACATACATGTATACATACATATACATACTCATATCAGACTTAAAGAAATAAAAAAAAAAAAAAAACAAAGTTGGATTTGTTTCATATTTATTGAATTCATTACCAATCATGTAAAAATTATGAGACAGATGGAGAGAGATTGAGAGAGTTTTGATGAGAAAAATATGTGGGGGTTGGAGAGTATTTATAAAAAAAATTTTGGGTTAAAAAATTAATTTTTTTCCCCTAAATTCAGTTTTAACGATCATTTTTGGCCTATTTTTGACTGCTGGAGCCAGTCTGAATGACCTGGGAAAAAAATATTTTTTATTATCTTTTTTAATTTTATAATATTGTATATATTATTATTTAATAATTATTATAAATAATTATTAAATTATTTTATATTAAAATTATATAAAAATTAAAATTAATACGCACTATTAACTTAATTTAATAAATTAACTTGAGTTCCATGGCCCATTTATATAATGAATGTGTATGAGAAAGGCATTGACGTTTCATGGCCCATTTATATGCAAATAATTAAAGTAGTTCTCGAGTCAAAGTTGATTTTTGGGTGCGTTTGGAACTCATTCTAAAATAATTTTATTTTCTGTATAAAAATGAAAACAAAAACGTTTTCATTTTTATTTTGGATGCATTTCTGAAAATGTGTTTGGTAGTTTTATTCCCAGATTGTTTTCAGTTTAAAAAAAATTGAGGTGTAGTCGGAGAAGCCCATCCCCACCCGAGGCGGCGAACCCCGGGTGCATCTGGAGGAAGCCGCCGGTGATGATTGAGTTCCAAAGATCTTCCTTTTGGCGGACATAGACCATGGTGCAGACGAACGGAGAACGAAGAACGGCGAGGAAAGAAGAAAACGAGAGTAGAAGAAAATGAAAAATGAGAAAATGAAAACGAGTATAAACCGTTTTCAGAAATGTATACAAAATATGAAAAGGGTCAAAAACATTTTCAGTTTCAGTTTTTAAGAAAACACAAACCAAACGCGTTTGAGGTTATTTTCAGTTTTTGTTTCTCAAAAAATGTGAAAAACATTTTTGAGATTGAAACCAAACGCGCTCTTTGTTTTTCTTTCTTTTCCTTTCCTTGAGTCATTAATCTTAATTTTGCCTTCCATATATGTCAGATTTGATCACCTTCCTAGAATGTAGTGACTGTGAGATATCCATCTCCTTCTATATTAATTATTATCACGCATGCTGCATACATACATGTATACATACATATACATACTCATATCAGACTTAAAGAAATAAAAAAAAAAAAAAAACAAAGTTGGATTTGTTTCATATTTATTGAATTCATTACCAATCATGTAAAAATTATGAGACAGATGGAGAGAGATTGAGAGAGTTTTGATGAGAAAAATATGTGGGGGTTGGAGAGTATTTATAAAAAAAATTTTGGGTTAAAAAATTAATTTTTTTCCCCTAAATTCAGTTTTAACGATCATTTTTTGTCTCGGCGGGGCGGGGTCGGGCAAAAAATTGGGCAACGATAAAAAAATTTGTTGGAATCGTGCTTTCGGGCGGCGGGTCGGATTGGCGCCAATGTTCAAAAAACTAGCCGTTGATCGGGCTTCGGGCCAAAGGGAAAAAAATAAAAATAAAAAATTTGGCTGTCAACAGTCGGGGCCTTTTGTCGGCGGCGGGCTTCAGCGATTCCAATTTTTCTCAAGCGGCCCAAGCCCGAGCCCAAAAATATGCTTGGACGGGCGGCCATATGGGCCTGCCCACCAAGCCTGAAAAATTTAGACTTCGGGCAGGCTCGTCGGCTCAAAGTTCCAGCACTGTATATAGTATATGATTTTTTACAAATGTAAATAGGTAACAAACACATTGTAATTGGGTTGTAATTGGATTATTAATCGCATTACTCAAATACGATACTTTTAATAAATGGATTGCAGTGGGTCAATTGTGAATTAGCGGATTAACCTAAAAATAATCTGTTATTTAATCGTGTTATATAGATTCAACTTGTTTTTAACCTGGTCCTATTTATAATAAATTCAAATCCATTAATTTTGTACGAATTTCAAATCGTGTTGTTGTGTCACAATCTAGATTAGCAGCTATTCTCGCTTTCCCATTTAAGCTTTTTTTAATGAAACATAAGAGTTGGGCGACCCCATACAGAACCCGATCAGGCTTTGGGTCCAGAAGTGCCTTATGTAGACTCAGCCGGCCTGATCCATTTCTCTTTAATGCTCAAGATGGGCTTAGAGGCCCATTTTGAAGAACGTGGATAGAAGTCAGATAGAAAAAGAGAGAAATAGAACCAAAAAGAGGAGAGAGAATATCATTAAAACCTTGAATGAAATTGCGTGATGCATTTATGGAGATATAAAAGATAAACTTGACTAGTTAAAAATAATTGTACAACATAAACATGATCTTAATTTCTTTAAAAAATAAAATAAAATATATCCTGGAAGATAATTATAAAATTTAAATTAAAAATCCTAACTAATCCGTCGTCACTAGCACAATGAGCTTAATCTATTTTCCCATGATTTGATGAATGATTTGGAGCAATAGCACGAGAAATTTTAGATTTAAATGTACCATTTTCATGAAAATTTTTAGATGTTACATATATAATTAGACGTATATACTCCTTAAAATGCATAAATATGAATTTTTACCCCTTGCTCTAAATTAATATCTTTTTTAATTATGTAATTTTATTAGTTAAAAGGGTATTAATTAAAAATAAAGAGTAAAAATTCACACACATGCACTCTAAAAGTAAGTTCATCAGTTTCCTCCTTATACAATCTAATTTATACTGGTTGCTGCACAGGAAATTAAGCTTTTAAAACTGATGTACTATTAATTTGATTGGTGCCATTTTTAAAGACTAGGTATATATATATATATACAAATATTTTTGGAAAACTAATAAAATCTATTCTCTTAATTTACTTTTAGTTTGAGTCATTTTTCTAAAAAGGTTGATCTTCATATAATATATAGGAAAATTCAAAGACAAATTTTATCGTGTTTAAGAAATGATATAAGTACTTTATGCTCTTAGAGCATTCCTCTAGATTTATTTATTTTCTGCATCAAATAGGCTAAACGCCCTTAGAGGCAGGCCCTAGTCACTTTCATAATCCAAATGTCCAATTAGTTATTTTCACGTGTCTTTAAACGTAAACCACAAAGGTCACCAATTTATGAAAGGACCAATTATGCAAGTTAGGTCTCGTTCATTTTACCGATTCGAGTTTTCAGTTTTAGGTTTTTATAGTAAAAAGCTCTCAGAAAATGTCACATCTAACTTTTTCTACTACAGTGAAAAGCTCTCAGAAAATATCACATCTCAGCTCGAATTGAAAACTCGAATCCGTGAAGTGAACAAGACCGCGTTTTCTTTCTTCGGTGTTTATTCAATCTTGAACCCTTCTGCAACGAAAAGATATGCATTTATCCTTGGTGGTGGGTTGCTCAAATTATATGCATAATATATGGCCCACACGATATGGGTCACGTTCACCAAACGACATTAAAACCAAAATAAAAAGGAGGCAACTTCTTATAGAAATTTATTTTTCTATACCATGAATTAACCATTAAAAATATCCTACGGCGTAAACCATCACTCAAAAAAATTAAGTAACGTTCACGTTAGATCATCAAGAATTAATAAATCAATAAGTGAAAACGTATTTGAATCCATGACGATCAATTATTCTTTAGAACCATGCAGTTTATCTTCCAGATCAATATATTTTCTTAGAGAATTCTTTAGCTTTTTCACTACTCTCTTTGATGATGGGATGTCAGAAAGAATAGAATATAATATGTGATCTGGGGACTATAACCGCTATATATAAATAACTTTCATGTTATCTTATAGTATTTCTATTTTAACTCATCATAAAAATAGAAATTATCCTTAAGTCTCTACACATTAAAAGTCCACACCTTATTAGATACATTAAAACTCAAATTACCCGAACCTTAGCAGATCACTTTAAAATGGGCTTAACCTTATATGACAGTCTGCAACACATAATTATTCACATATTAACCCAATGTTAGATTAAGGATCCAATAATCTCCCGCTCGAGCTATATGTGTATCCTTATAATTATGCATTGTAAAATAACTATACGAGCTGAATCTGGTCCATCAATCATACCAACATAGGATCAAAGCGGCTTTTATTACATTTGTCATAACTCGACCCATCAATGATCACATATGCTGATACAACTGAATGACACGGATCATGATGTGGATGTGTAGCATGAAAGTTTCATGCAATGTGATCTTAACATACCTATTTCTAAGTGGTTCACCCTTAAACTTTAATGAGATCAAATCATACTAAAATAAGAATGTAAATAAAACCAAAACTTTATTTCTATAGAAAATAACCTCAAAATATCTATAAACTTTATTGATTTTCTACATCAAATAGACTAAACGTCCTTAGAGGTAGGCCCTAGTCACTTTCATAATCCAAATGTCCAATTAGTTATTTTCATATGTCTTTAAACGTAAACCACAAAGGTCACCAATTTATGAAAGGACCAATTAAGTTTTAGCGTTGTTTGTTCTCTCTATCGTTCTTCTTCCGTATTTATTCAATCTTGAACCCTTCTGCAACAAAAAGATATGCATTTATCCTTAGTGTGGGGTTGCTCATAAATTATATACATAACGTTCACCCAACGGCATTAAAACCAAAATAAACCGTAAACCACCCAGTTAAAAAGAAGGCAACCTCTTACAGAAATTTATTTTTCTATACTGATTCACGATATTCACATTAAAAACTTAAAACGTGTGACACAAAAATTTAATTATAAATCACATCGTTAATTGACAAAAATGCAGTTCCTATTGTAAGTTTTGCCTGAAAATAACAAGCTGTTTAGTTCGCTGATATTCGAGTTGAGATGTGACATTATGTGAAAACTTTTTATTATAGTAAAAAAATTAAATATGACTGTTTCTAAAATTTTTTTACTGTAATAAAACTTAAATTTTAAACTCAAATCGATAAAATAAACGGGGTTTAAACAACTTTCATAGGGCCCCACCCCATAACTCTACAACACTGCATTGTTAGTGTCATAATTGAAGTCGTGAGCTTTATATTCTCTTTTGATGCGTCAACACGTGTGTTTAGAATCAATGTCTGGCGCTGAAAAACGAATATACGTAATCATATTAGTTTTCGCTTTCATTTATTCTAAACCTTTCTAGTAGGGCCTAATCATGCTTAGGTGAGGTTTTAGCCTTAGCAAAAACTTGGAATCAATTCCTAAAGAATATTACATTTTGTTATTACTTGTGTTTCAAACATGCACGTCTGGTGGGCAGTGTGTAGCCACTAGGCTAGCTCTTATAGGTCTCCAACAATTGGCCCGGTGAATTGTGATTTCGTGATGATATTGATTTGTAATTATGAAAATTTTATGGTGAAATAAGAAAAACTAGTGGGGTTTTATTTTAAACTGTAAAATTTGTGTAAAAGTATGTCCATATATATATATATGTATGTATGTGTGTATTACTTTATGAGATTTTAACCATATTCAATGTATAGAAACATGCACTACTCGTTATTTGGTAACTACAATATATGCTTAAAAATTTGGTGAAAGACAATCTAAATGTAATTGTAATATGTAAAAGTAAAATTTGATACAATATATATATATATATATAACACTTATATGTAAAAGTATAACAATGAGAAAAAAAAGACATTGTGTATATTCATATTACATCTATTTGAAATTATTGTTGCTTAGAATAAATAATTTTATCATGTTACATCTCATACTCGTATATATTTAATTGTTAGGACAAATTTTTTATAAAGTACCAAAATGCAGAAAGATAAGGGAGTTTAGTAGGGTCAGTTTTTAATCGTTAAATCTGTAAAACAAACAGTTTTTAATACATATTTGACGATTAAAACTAAGTATGTTTGTTTCATAACTCAAGTTAAAAACTTGAGTTGTATTTATGAGAGAAAAATACCGTAGTAAAAAATATTAAATTTGAATTTTTATGAGAGAAAACACTGTAGTAATAGAACTTGAGTTGTGAAAAGAACAATGCTGGATTTTTCAGTAGTTCATTTTTCAAAACCTAGAAAAGAAACTTCTAAAAGATATGATAATTATATGTTGACTTGATGAGATTAGAAGTATATTACTCTAATTTAATGGGGGATAGTAGTGTGCTAGTAGTTCCGTTTGCATATTCTTACCCAATTCCATGACCCACAAAGGCCGAAAAATAAAAACTAGGGACATGTAATATAGTTAGGTAGTTCTAGAATATATGATATTTAGTTAGGTTGTTTTGGTCATAGGTGTCCATTCCCTATAAGGGACTTCCCCACCAAATGACTACCCATTAATTTTTTACTTTATGCTTAAATAATACATTTTATACAAATAGAAATTGTCCAACTTCCCACCGAATAAGGAAGAAAAAAAAGGCCAAAAACTGAAGGAAAAAAAAAAAAACAAACTCCCCCGTTGTTTTATGTAATGCAAGGTTCCTTTCCAAAAAATAAAAATAAAAAATAAAAATAAAAAATCGTTGGTTTAGTTGGAGTTCAAATTCTATTTTCTCAAACAATGGAAACTTTCTAACACAAATTGTTCAACTTCAAAATATTTATACACTTTTTTCCTTTTATCAAAACAAGAAAAATAGTTATTCTCTTCTTTTTTTGTCAACTAAAGAACTAACTAGGAAGCTGCATGGCATATAGTGACTTTGTTCTACTTTGTTCATTTTCTAATGTTTATAAGAGGGTATATTTTTGGGAATCAAAGAAACTATTTGATTTCATAGTAAAACCTCTCAAATTGTCAAAGGAAGTAAAACCCCTTTTAATTGCAAGTGGCCAAAGCACTAGACCTTGGTCATGGATGCCCATTATGTACTTAATAGTGTCCCAAAGTACTTAAAAATAGATAAAAACTAGTATGGGGGATGAGTAAAGAGGAAGTTTCAATGGCAATCAATGAATAACCAAAAGTTACCACCTTTTTCATTGTGCTATACACTTTTCCAAAAGCAATAGAAAAATACAATGAACCAAAAAAAAAAAAAAAAAAAAGCTAAAGGAAAAATAGTTGGGAGGCTTGTGGGGGTTATGTGGTCATTCTATGTTGTCCCAAGAAGCTTTTTCCTTCATTCATTCTAAAAGCCAGAGATTCTTTGATCTAGATCTACGTATGTAAAGGACAAAGTTTCTAATTGTATATATCATGAATGAGGCCATCAATTAACTTTTTAATATGTGGAGAACATTTGATTTTCTTAGAGCACACTTTCTAGTTTTTTAATCCAACGGTTCAAATTATTTCACGTATCTCTTTTGTTGAGATCAAAATATGTGATAACTATGATTCAGTGTTCGATGCTAATCGATGCTCTTATGATTAAACAAAAAAAAAAAAAAAAACACAATCTAATCCCAAAACTTTTCCTGGAAATGAATAGTTTGTGATTTGCAAAATTTCTTCACTTTCAAGCCACATTTGATAACTAATGGCATCTTCTCCTTGGACAAATGGAAAACGAGGCTGTTTTCCTTTGTCTTTATTTTCCAAACAACTTTCTCAAACAACAAATCAATGAAAACAACCCATCAAACACGCATTGAAAATACCCCTTTCAACTTTTGAGAAAGAGAACAGAGAGACATTCTGACCCAAACAATACGATTTAAATCGAACGGTAACAATAAAATTAGAATACATTTAGTTGATGGATTCAGAATTATTTTCGATTTACGTGTATTTTTTGTGAGAAAAAATACTGTAGCGAGTCACGAATCATGATTCGAACTATGACACGAATCCTTGAACCAAACGCACAATGTCTTGATATTGTTTTAAAAAATCTTCTCACTGTATCTAGCTCGAGACGACACGCGCAGTCTGATTTATATTCTAACATCGCGATCAATAATTTTTGGAGAAACTTATAATGGGGTGTACCTATTATAGAATTTAAAAAAAAAAAAGAAAAAAAAAAGCAATTTCTAGGGCATGCAACCCAAAGCAAGCCAAAAATGTCCCACGCCGTTATCCCCAAAGCAGCGCCACACCCAATACTTACTTTCCCATTTTAATAAAAGGACGTTTAGTTGATGAATTTAGAATCACGATTCAGAATTATTCTCAATTTACGTGTATTTTTTGTGAGAAAAAATACTGTAACAAGCCATAAATCATGATTCAAACCATGACACAAATCCTTAAACCAAACGCACTCTAAGTCTCCTTCCAAGCATTTTCTTATCTTAAAAAACCTCAAAAGATTCTTGTGCTCTGTGTACGTGGACAAACTTCTTATCCCCTTGCACTTGTTTTATAACCTCCCAACACGTCATTTTACCAAACTACCCTTCTCTCGCCTCATTGGGCAAACCTCAAATATTTGAAATTACCAAAATACCCCCATCCGTCGAAGTATCCAAGAAGCCGGCTTTATGGACTTTATAGGAACTCAAAAAATGACAAATACCGGTCAACTGTCCTCTCACATAACACACTTCACCTCCCAAGCATTGGGTTAGTTAAAAAAAAAAAGGAAAGTTTCATAAACATCTCAGAAAAGAAAAAAAAAAAAAAAAAAAGGCTAAAAAATTTATGTCTTCTTAAAGCAAGAAGAAAAGACTTTTCAATTTCATGGATGAAGAAGCCAAAGGAGGAGGAGGAGGAGAAGAAGATCATGACGCAGATTTGCAGGAAGATTAATGTTCATGTCAATATAAGGTGGAGCATAATAGAGCGTGTATCAATCATAAAGCAGTTTTTCAAGTTCATATGGGACAGAATTGTGGTTTGCTCTATTGGCAGGCCAAGCCGGTACCGGAGGTTGCCCTTCCGCGGGGCGGGCCCCTCGCTCTCGTCGGAGGATGGCGGCTCGCCTTCTTCCGATGAGCCTACCATCTCGGGCGGCGGCGGCGGCGGCGGGTGTGACGCGGATCCGGATTCTGTGACCTTGAAGATCAGCTTGTTGGGCGATTGCCAGATTGGGAAAACTAGCTTTGTTGTGAGTACTTATTAAATAATTCTTTTTTAAGCTCAAAATAGATAAAAAAAAATTTTCTGATTTTTTTTTCTTTTAATTTTCAAGATCAAGTATGTAGGGGATGAGCAGGAAAAGAATTGTTTGGAGATGTCAGGACTAAATTTAATGGATAAAACTTTACTTGTTCAAGGAGCCAGGATTTCTTTTAGCATATGGGATGTAGGAGGTATGAACTTGTATGTATATATACATTTGTAAATACACACACACACACACATATATATATATATATATATATGTATATGTGTTTTGGGCTCATATTCATCATGGGTTTTTTAGTTTCTTTTCTGATGTTGTTGAATTAACTTAGTTTTTTTTTTTTTTTTTTTTTTTTTTTTTTTTTTTTCTAGGTGACCTAACATCCCAGGCTCATGTTCCAATTGCTTGCAAAGATGCAGTGGCAATTTTGTTCATGTTTGATCTTACTAGTCGGTGTACGCTAAACAGGTATAATATTATTATACATACATGTATAAATGTACACACACACACATATATATATATATATCTATACACAAACTATGATTATAATCAAGAAATTAACTTTGTTGTTGGTTTTTTTTTTTTCTCAGTGTTATTGGATGGTACAATCAAGCAAGAAAGTGGAATCAGGTACTCACTCAACAATATGGTTGCCTACTTCTCTTTTATAATTATCATTAGTTGCTCTTTTAGTAAAGTAATTATCATGTGGTTCTTATTTCATCAAATTATTAGCAATGAAATATCAATTATTTTTTTCTTATAAATTAACTTGCTTTTTTGGATGGTGAAATAAGCAGTTACTTAGTGTAAATTGATATAAATGCCATTTATTCATAGAAAATGATCTCCCAATTGCACAAGGCTTACAATAGTTCCATAATAATTCATGATGCGTTAAAAAGAAAAAGAAAAAGAAAAGAAAGTGAAAATCATGGATTTAAGGGCATTGACAAATTCACTTTCATGTTGGTGATGAAACTTAAATATAAAAGGTGTTTTGACATAAAGATTTAGCACAGAATTTGATACTTTGCCCGTAGAATGAGTGCTTGTGGGACATTGTTTAATTATCACAAATACTCCCTAGCTAGAGCGTTTTGTCTAAAGTTTTTTTTTTAATTTTTTTTTTTTTTTTCCCTTTTGATCTTTTGCAGACAGCAATTCCAATACTAATAGGAACAAAATTTGATGATTTCGTTAGACTTCCTCCAGATCTGCAGTGGACAATTGTGACTCAGGTAAAAAAAAAAAAAAAAAAAAAAATTCCTGCAAAATATTAATTGGTGCAAAATTTACATTTGCACAAAGTCAAATCAATGAATCAATCCTCTATTGTTTTTTCTTTGATATCCCTAAAAAAACAAGCAAAATAGTGCAAAACCCTTGCTAACCAATATCAATATTGTAACCACTAAAATAAACCTGAACCCCACATCATATAAATATAAATATAGTATTAAACGTCATTTTATAAAGATATTTGTTCGCCGTACTTAATAGTCTAACTTTAAGTTGGAAGTCCAAATTCTTAAATAATTTCATTGCCACAAATATAAAACACCTCAAAAATTGATTTATTATAATTGTTATTGTTATTGCGGTAGTAGTAGTATACTATTATTATATTATGTCATAAATAGTTAATTTTCGAAGAGTGACGTTTCCTAAAAACGAGCATGTGAACGTGAAGAATGTTTTGAGGGGTGGTCGTCTTGCTTTTTGTCAATTCTTGACACTTTAGGGGCTTGTTCTTTTGCAAGTATTCTTGAGTTAAGTTTGAATCGAATTTGAGTTATAACTTAAGTTGAAGTTGTAACTTGAGTTTGCGTTTGGTTGTGTACATTTGAGTTATGGTTTGAGATAAGAATCTTTTTGAGTTTATGTTTGAGTAAGTCAAAACTTGAATTTGTATTTAGATAATATTTTAATAAAAACTCAATGCTGATGAAAAATTTTAATAGGGTATGTGGGTTTAGTTTTATTCGTCTTTTCGTTGTCAACGCATAGAAAAAAAAAATCATTTCAATCAGAATTAAAACGAAAAAGTTATAGCATTTTTAAGAATAGAAAAAATATTGTTCATTAACTTGAGTTTGAGTTTCTGAACTCGAGTTGAAGGGAAAACTTAAACTCGAGTTTAAAATTGAGTTTAAATTTAAAAGAATATGAATTCGAATAAAATTATAACTCAAATTGTTTTTTTTTTTTTTAATTTTTCACTCAAAAAAACAAAACTAGATTTGCCAAAACAAACACCTTCTGTTATCCATTACCGAAATTTGCCAACCCCACCGATTCTCTCTCCGCGTAAAAGATACGCATGAGAGGGCCACATGTTGAATAAAGTATAACACAAGATTGTGTATGCAAGGACTTTATTACTCTTTATGTCTTAAGGGGCTAAGACCAAAAACTATTTTTGCTTCTGCTTCTACTCTTAGAAAGTTACAGAAGTGCCACTTAAAAGACATCGTTTTTGTGTTTATACCACCTAATGATATAAACTGAAATTTATAGGCGCGTTTGGAACTCGTTCTAAAATGATTTTATTTTTTAGTTTAGTGTAAAATGAGAAAAAAATAAAAAATAATTTTTAATCGTTTTTTATTTTCGTTTTCTCATTTCTCGAGCATAATCTCTTAATAAAACTACTAAAAGCATTTTCAAAAATCATTTCTGTCTGAGATTAAAAACGTTTTCATTTTCATTTTTATACAAAAAATAAAATCATTTTAGAATGAGTTCGCGCCCATCGTTTTTGTGTTTATACCATCTAATGATATAAACTGAAATTTATGTCTCTCAGTTTGCCAAAAGAATTTAAGATAGTATGTCGATTATTTCTTCTTCTCGACAAAGATCACCAGACATATTCCAAGAGTATTTTAGTAAAATGTTTTTGATATTTCTACCAAAATACTTTTTAAAAATCTACAAAGATAACATCATTGTAAAGCTATTGGATTTTAGTGGTATAATACATAATTTTTCCCCTTTTCGTTGGGGTTTTTGAACTCGTTTTGTGTGAAGTCACGTATGAAATTTCTGCTAGATTATGTACGCAACCATTTTTATTTTTCTTCTTTCAGCAAGTAAAGATATAAAGTAAAAGTAATACAAAACAAGCACTGAGTTCGTTGGGTGACTATGGTTATATGAATAGTGTATAAATATTAATTGTATATATAAATGTTATGTAATAATATTGCAGGCAAGGGGTTATGCAAGGGCAATGAAAGCAACCCTTTTCTTCTCAAGTGCCACTCACAACATAAACGTCAACAAGATATTCAAATTCATCATGGCCAAGCTCTTTAACTTGCCATGGACAGTAGAGAGAAACTTGACCATTGGAGAACCCATCATCGACTTCTAATTTTTTTTTTTTTTTTTTTTTGCCTTATTCCCTTTTTCGAATTAATAACTAATCACCCATATGTATATAGCTTAGGAAAAAAAAAAAAGCAGATTTTTAAATTTTGCCAAAAGAAAAAGGAAGAGAAAAAGTTGGAAGAAAAAGGGAGTTTCCAACCCCAGGAGGCGTTACATATAATTGACCCCCATAAAGCTCAAAGACTTGTCTTTTTCTCTATTCTTGTTAGTCTTTTACACCCAATTTTAAATAGCAAGTGATGGTAATAGATTGTCGTTTTTATCTTTACCGTGTTTAAGTGGGCATATTTCGTGTCGAACACTTGTTAGTAAGAAATAAAATATGTGTATACGTGTGTAGAAGACGAGACTATTTTAGTATTTTTGGTCAACTACTTCTAGAAGGGGGGTGACTCAAGGCAACACATATAAAACCAAAATTGGTTTTTTTTTTTTTTTTTTTTTTTTTTTTTTTTTTTTTTTTTTTTTGACGTACCAGTCAGGGGATTCATACATCCATGGAGTAACAAATGGTCCATACTAATACTGCGGGTATTTTAATGGGGGTCGTAAAGCTGCTCGTTCTTTTTAATGAGGTTTCGGATTGATGACGGCAACCCACCCTGCGATGACAATGATTATTCACACTATAGTGACATAAAAACGTATTGAATGCAATGGTTGAGATTTTGTTAGACCGCTTGAAAGATCAGATGAATATAAGTTGATTTCACATGTTAAATTTTTAGTATTCTCAAATCGGCATTTATGATTTCAATTTCGTAGTAAGAAAGTTTTAGAATAAAGATTTCAAATATATATATATATATATATATATATTATAG